>NC_135424.1:23982500-24170000 GCF_051991245.1 Festucalex cinctus
AAGGCGTGTGACAAAATAAAACAATTCAATAACTTTTCATCTTAAATATCTTAAGATGAAACATGCCAAAGAATGAAGACGATGTGATAAGTTTTGCAGAAAATATGACCCCTATAAAAGGCCCCAAAAAGTGGCTACAAATACCAAAGTAAATCAAAATGTCAGACTTCCTGTTTGGTTTAGCATTTGGTTCCAAGAGACTAAACTCTGTAGGAGGAGTTCGTTAAAATGAGACCCCTATGAAATGGCCAAAAAAAGGCAACACGTTCCAAAGTAAATCAAAATGGTGGACTTCCTGTTGGGGTTAGCATATGTTTCAAAAAGAGTTTTTTGTACCTCGAGGCCTGTTACATATGTCTTCAAATTTTGGAAACTCTAGGTAAAACGTACAACCGGGAATGCTTCATTAAAGAGGAGTTTTTTTTAGCTCAAAATGTGATGCCCGGCCCCTGGGGGACTTCCTGTTGGGTTTAGCACATGGCACCAAGAGACTTTTTTGTACATTGTGAGCTGTTACATATGTTTACAAATTTTCGTAGCTCTAGCTGCTTCGTACAACTGGGAATGCTTCATTAAGAAGGAATTTTTTCCTTTGCAAACTGTGCATGCCACGGCAACAGCGTGCGACGAAATAAAAAGCTTTCCAATAACTTTTCATCGACAACATCTTAAGATGAATCACACCAAGTTTGGAGATGATCGGATAAACTCTGTAGGAGGAGTTCGTTAAAATAAGACCCCTATGAAATGGCCCAAAAAATGGCAACACGTTCCAAAGTAAATCAAAATGGCGGACTTCCTGTTCGGTTTAGCATATGGTTCAAAAAGAGTTTTTTGTACCTTGAGGGCTGTTACATAGGTCTTCAAATTTTTGTAACTCGAGGTGAATTGTACAGCCGGGAATGCTTCAATAAGTAAGAATTTTGAAACACAAAATTTGATGCCTCGCCTCTGGCGGACTTCCTGTTAGATTTAGCATATGGCACCAACAAGCTTTTTTGTAGATCATAGTCTGTTACATATGTGTACCAATTTTCATAGCTCTAGGTTAAACGTACCACCGGCAATGCTTCGTTAAGTAAGAATTTTGAAACTGTAAATTTGATGCCCCGCCACCGTCATATAGTATGTCAAAAACTTTAGATTTTTTACCATGGTGTTGTCCGAGGTCTTGAGATGGTACATCCCAAGTTTGAAGTCAATCGGATTAACCGTGTAGGAGAAGCGGGCAAAAGTATGACCCCTGTAAATGTGCAAAAATTGGCCAAAATTGGACATTTAAATACTCATATCTCACTTCCTGTCTATTTTAGGGTACACAGATCAAAGAGGTTTTTGTTCATCTGGATATGCTACAGGTGCCACACAATTTTCATAGCTGTAGGACAATCGTAGCGGGACAGGGATCCGTTTAAGCTATGTAGGTGGCGCTACAGAGCCATTTTTCTGTTATCATGTATGGCGACTTTAAAATATCAAATTTTTCGCCAGGCCCGATCTGCGTGTGAAGTTTGGTGAGTTTTCGTTCACGTTTAGTGTCTAAAAATGTGATTGTTTGCGGAAAAGAATAATAACAAATAAAAAGAAGAACTAGAGCTGCGAGCACCTATAAAGGGCCCTCGCAACCCGGGCCACGTTGGGTTACTTGCACGTCGGGGTACTGGCACGTTGGGGTACTGTCAAATAGGACAAGGACCATCTAAAATGTTTTTGACAAGCCTTGTGTGTGCAAAGTTTAATCAAAACGCAAAATATGGTGCGCAATTCCCAAAATAAATTCAAAATGGCGGACTTCCTTTTAGGTTTAGCATACGGCTACAGAATACTTTTTGTAGGTCTGAAGCTAATAGGTATGCCTCCCAGTTTTCACAAATCTAGGTCAAGTCATCTTTAGTTGTGTATCGCTTGAATCATACAATTGGAAATGCTCCATAAAAATGCATAGAGGGCGCTATTGAGCACAACGTTGGGTTACTTGCATGTCAGGGTACTGGCACGTTGGTGTACTGTTACATGGAACAAGGACCATTTAAAATGTTAGTTTTTTCCATGCCTTGTCTGTGCAAAGTTTAATGAAAAAGGCCAAAAATGATGTATAATTCCCAAAATAAAATCAAAATAGCGGACTTCCTCTTTGGTTTGGCAAATGGCTACATAATACTTTTTTGTAGGTCTAGCATAATCATACAATCGGAAATGCTTCATAAAAATGTCTAGAGGGCGCTATTTATTGCACATTGCACAATAAATCTCTGAAAATTCATGTTCATGACAAGTCTGATGTGTTTGCAAAGTTTCATGAGTTTTCATGTGTATAAAAAAAAAAAAAAGCAGCACTTGACAAACAATGCATTGCTATGGCAACAGCGTGTTACAAAATAAAAAACTTTCGATTACTTTGCATCTTAAACATCTTAAGATGAAACACACCAAGTTTGAAGACAGTCGGATAAATTTTGTAGGAGGGGTTCGTTAAAATATGACCCCTGAAAAAGGCCACAAAAAATGGCAACAAATCCCATCATAAATCAAAATGGCAGACTTCCTCTTTGGTTTAGCACATGGTTCCAAGAGACTTTTTTTGTACATCATGGGCTCTTATGTATGCCTGCAAATTATCATAGCGCTAGGTGAAACGTACAACCGGGAATGCTTCTTTAAAGAGGAGTTTTTTAGCTCAAAATGTGATGCCCGGCCCCTGGGGGACTTCCTGTTGGGTTTAGCACATAGCACCAGGAGACTTTTTTGTACATGCTGGGCTGTTACATATGTCTACAATTTTTCGTCGCTCTAGCTGCTTCGTACAACTGGGAATGCTTCATTAAGAAGGATTTTTTTCCTTTGCAAAAAGTGCATGCCACGACAACAGCGTGTGACGAAATAAAAAACTTTCAATAACTTTTCATTTTCAACATCTTAAGATGAATCACACCAAGTTTGAAGATGATCGGATAAACTCTGTAGGAGGAGTTTGTTAAAATATGACCCCTATGAAATGGCCAAAAAAAATGGCAACACATTCCAAAGTAAATCAAAATGGCGGACGTCCTGTTAGGTTTAGCATATGGTTCAAAAAGAGTTTTTTGTACCTCGAGGGGTGTTATATACCTCTACAAATGTTGGTAACTCTATGTGAAACGTACAGCCGGGTATGCTTTGTTAAAGAGGAGTTTTTTAGCTCAAAATGTGATGCCCGGCCCCTGGGGGACTTCCTGTTGGGTTTAGCACAGGGCACCAAGAGACTTTTTTGTACATCTTGGGCTGTTACATATGTCTACAAATTTTCGTAGCTCTAGCTGCTTCGTACAAATGGGAATGCTTCTTTAAGGATATTTTTTTTCCTTTGCAAACAGTGCATGCCATGACAACAGCGTGCGACGAAATACAAAGCTTTCAATAACTTTTCATCTTCAACATCTTAAGATGAATCACACCAAGTTTGAAGATGATCGGATAAACACTGTAGGAGGAGTTCGTTAAAATACGACCCCAATGAAATGGCCAAAAAAATGGCAACACGTTCCTAAATAAATCAAAATGGTGGACTTCCTGTTAGGTTTAGCATATGGTTCAAAAAGAGTTTTTTTGTAGGTCATAGCCTGTTACATATGTGTACCAATTTTCGTAGCTCTAGATTAAACGTACAACCGGCAATGCTTCGTGAAGTAAGAATTTTTAAACTCTAAATTTGATGCGCCGCCGCCGTCATATAGTATATCAAAAACTTTTCATTTTTCACAATGATGTTGTCCCAGGTGTTGAGATGGTACATCCCAAGTTTGAAGTCAATCGGGTTAACCGTGTAGGAGAAGCGGGCAAAAGTATGACCCCTGTAAATGTGCAAAAATTGGCAAAAATTGGACATTTAAATACTCATACCTCACTTTCTGTCTATTTTAGGGTACACACTTCAAAGAGGTTTTTGTTCATTGGGATGTGCTACAGGTACCACACAATTTTCATAGCCGTCGGACAATCATAGCGGGACAGGGATCCGTTAAACCTATGTAGGTGGCGCTACAGAGCCATTTTTCTGTTATCATGTATGGCGACTTTAAAATATCAAATTTTTCGCCAAGCCCGATCTGCGTCTAAAGTTTGGTGAGTTTTCGTTCATGTTTAGTGCCTCAAAAATGTGGTTGTTTGCGGAAAAGAATAATAACAAAGAAAAAGAAGAAGAAGAATAATAATAACTAGAGCTGCGAGCAGCTATAAAGGGCCCTCGCAACCCGGGCCACGTTGGGGTATATGCAAGTCGGGGGACTTGCACGTTGGGGTACTGTTAAATAGACAAGGACCATGGAAAATAGAAATGCATTTGCCGTGCCTTGTGTGTAAAAAGGTGCAGTAAAAGGCCAAAAATGATGCACAATTCCCAAAATAAATTCAAAAGTGTGGACTTTCTGATGTGTGTGCAAAGTTTCATGAAAAGTCGCTCGTTTGATATTCAAAACCAGCATCTGTTTATTTGAAAACATTGCATGGCACAGAGATGGTGTGTGATCAAATAAAAAGCTTTTTGATGACTCTTAATGTGGTGTCGCTGTGCAACACATATGTATTCATGACATAGTGAAGTATTGTGACAGTTTTGTAGGGTCCAGCAAACAGTAAATGTGTGACAGTTATTCAAGAAAAAATGTAGCTTTGAAGCAGGCTAACCAATGACATCATCTAAAGGGGAAAAAAGCACATGAGCAAGCATAGGTATAAGTAGAGGAGAAAAAGAGATGAAAGAAGTGCGAGAGATGGAACAGGAGAGGAATGCAGCTGTTTATGTATAGCTGTTGTAACAGGACAGATTAAATAACACTTTAACCTGGGGTTAACAGCGCCCTAGGACAGATAAACTCTTTAGTGTAAAAGTTTTCTGGGACAGATGAATCCCTTGGGGTCAAAGAGTTTGGGTTAGCACATAGTCTGTCTTAGGATAATGTAACCTCCATGGATGAATTAGTCCTAGGACGCTTTGACCTGCGGGCTAAAACTTCAGGGGGGTTAACCTGTCCTGTTATATTGTGATCATCGTCTTCGTGCATGTCCTCAGTGGCTTCTTCTGTCTGTGTGGCAGCATTTGATACATCTGTAGAACAAAAAAGAATGAAGAATCATTTTAGATCTGTGAAGTTTGGTTGTCTTAGGTGTAGTTTACAGAACAGTCGTGTGCATATTTTTAGCATGGTAGTGTCTTAATACAAATGCATATTATGTAATGCACTGTATATGGATATTACAGACGTAATATTTGACGGTGATCTTATATTCATAGTTTTTGCCCGTTAATAAATAATATAGCTAGTAAGTAATAAGACACGCACAAATGGTATAGTTGAATCCTCTGGGTCAAAAAGCAATGTTTTAGGATTGTGTGATGAAATGATGAATAAAAGTAAGGATATGACAGGTACATAAATGGTTATGTAAGTGTAAAATTTGGCATGGTGTGTCCAGATACATGCAGAATAAGTATAAAATATTATGGTGTGTGATTGATTTTTTCTTAGTAAAAATTAGTATTGTAAAGGTCAAGTCACAGTATGTCCAAAAATGTTTAAAAAAAAAATCTATGGTATAGAAACATCATAATCAGGGGCAAAGACATAAACATAATAATAGTAATTAATAATGATAGAATTTAAATACAATCTTTTCCATGAATATGTCAGTTATTTTGAAAAGATACAGAAAAAAAAGAACTTTGAAGTGTCTATCAGTGGATGAAAGAGGGCAAGATCACAGCATAGCTACATGATATCAGTCACATTTGAAAGTAATCAAGTGTAGTATGTATTCACATTATATACATTGAGAAATTGCGGCTCAATAATCAGTCAGTGTTTTAGTTAACAGTCCAATGTTACCTTCAAGATATTCCTAACAGAAAAAAAGGAACATGCATTAACAAAAAAATGTAAAAATGTCCATTGTCAAACATGTCATTCATTATACACAATGTGTAGGATGGGGATGCTTGCTGTGTTAGTGTTTGTGTGTCTTCCATGTCATATAGCTTACCATCACGGACAAATGCATCACATGCATCCTTTATATCCAATGCAGTCTGGAGTTCTTTCACAAGCTTGGTTTTGAAGTCTATCTGTTTTTCAAGTGCTCGATTGACTCGAGTCACATGGACTAGTTGGTTCATTTGGGAATGAAGATCAAGGCTGCGCTGGTATAAGTCGTTGCGACTGAAAGCATGATCAATGCATGCATACTGTAATGACAAAGCATTCAATGAAAATCAGTCATGTTAGATTCCATGATTCTAAATAGCAGAGGTAACGTGTTGGTGCAAAACGTTGTGGTCGTGTTGCATGTTACTCAATGGCTGTGTGTGTCAAAATGAGTTTATTTGAAAGAATATACAAATATATACACACGGACATATATATTTATACAGTATAACAGTACCGCATGTATTGGTTTTAAGGAAAGAGTTGAAAAGCAGTGTTCAGAAAAAAGCATAAGACGCACAAAGTACCATTTCACTACATGTAATAAGTTGTCAAGTAGACATGTGAATTAAGTGGTTAAGATAGTGGCTACTGTGCAAGTAAGCTTCAATTGTCTCTAAAAGGTTAGCATATGTGTTCTACATGATATCAATGGCTAGACGTGCTCGTGGAGAAACATTACAAACAGAAAAACACACTAAAGGTGCCTTTAACAAACCTGTTAATAAATGAGAACTTAATACATATATATATGGCATCCTGTATATGATTGAGAAAGTTGTCCTGTTTAGTTTATGTATTGTATACTTACGGAAAAAGTTGGCAATCTTTGCGTATGGAGATGATTAGAGGGTCTTTATCAAAAGAGAATTTGCTTGGTGATTTGTTCATGTTCTGTAGAAAAGCAAAGGAGTAGAAATAAATACAGTATCATACTTCATAAACATACAAGAAATTTGTAGCTGTATTAACCATTGTTGGTATTTGAAGTGATAATTTAGGAATAGAAGTGTAGTGATTGCAGAATTTATAGAGTGCTTACCTTGTATGACTTTGTAGATGGAAATGTCTTTTGTTGAAAGAGCTCTTTGTTGTCTACTATATATGCAAGGACAAGCATAAGTAGGTGTGGTTATGAAGTACTTGACCATTGAAATAAAGCAGTGGTATCAAATGTATGGACCGTGGTTTGGCTCAGGCCTGCAAAGGGGTTTAATGTGGCACAAGAGATAATCTTGTAAGGTACAAAAAATAATAATAATATAATAGGTATGCCTCTGAGTTTTCACAAATCTAGGTCAAGTCAAGTCATCTTTAGTTATTTCGCGCTTGAATCATCCAATCGGAAATGCTCCATAAAATATGTATAGAGGGTGCGATTTATTGCAAATTGCACAAGAAATCTCTAAAAATTCATGTTAATGACAAGTCTGATGTGTGTGCAAAGTTTCACGAGTTTTCACACATATATAGATAAAAAAAAAACAAAGCAGCACTTTACTTGGCAACCAATGCATCGCTATAGCAGAAGCGTGCGACAAAATAAAAAACTTTCGATAAATTTGCATCTTAAACATCTTAAGATGAAACACACCAAGTTTGAACACGGTCGGATGAATTTTGTAGGAGGAGTTAAAATATGACCCCTAAAAAAGGCCACAAAAAAAGGCTACAAATCCCATCATAAATCAAAATGGCGGACTTCCTGTTTGGTTTAGCACATGGTTCCAAGAGACTTTTTTGTACATCGTGGGCTCTTATGTATGCCTCTAAATTATCATAGCGCTAGGTGAAACGTACAACCGGGAATGCTTCGTTAAAGAGGAGTTTTTTAGCTCAAAATGTGATGCCCGGCCCCTACGGGCCTTCCTGTTGGGTTTAGCACATGGCACCAAGAGACTTTTTTGTACATCGTTGGCTGTTACATTAGTCTCCAAATTTTCGTAGCTCTAGCTGCTTCGTACAACTGGGAATGCTTCATTAAGAAGTAATTTTTTCCTTTGCAAACTGTGCATGCCACGGCAACAGCGTGCGACAAAATAAAAAGCTTTCAATAACTTTTCATCTTCAACATCTTAAGATGAATCACACCAAGTTTGGAGATGATCGGATAAACTCTGTAGGAGGAGTTCGTTAAAATAAGACCCCTATGAAATGGCCCAAAAAATGGCAACACGTTCCAAAGTAAATCAAAATGGCGGACTTCCTGTTCGGTTTAGCATATGGTTCAAAAAGAGTTTTTTGTACCTTGAGGGCTGTTACATATGTCTTCAAATATTGGTAACTCTAGGTGAAATGTACAGCCGGGAATGCTTCATTAAGTTAGAATTTTGAAACACAAAATTTGATGCCTCGCCTCTGGCGGACTTCCTGTTAGGTTTAGCATATGGCACCAACAGGCTTTTTTGTAGATCATAGTCTGTTACATATGTGTACCAATTTTCGTAGCTCTCGATTAAACGTACCACCGGCAATGCTTCGTTAAGTAAGAATTTTGAAACTGTAAATTTGATGCCCCGCCACCGTCATATAGTATGTCAAAAACTTTAGATTTTTTACCATGATGTTGTCCCAGGTGTTGAGATGGTACAGCCCAAGTTTGAAGTCAATCGGGTTAACCGTGTAGGAGAAGCGGGCAAAAGTATGACCCCTGTAAATGTGCAAAAATGGGCCAAAATTGGACATTCAAATACTCATACCTCACTTCCTGTCTATTTTAGGGTACACATATCAAAGAGGTTTTTGTTCATCTGGATGTGCTACAGGTGCCACACAATTTTCGTAGCCATAGGACAATCGTAGCGGGACAGGGATCCGTTAAACCTATGTAGATGGCGCTACAGAGCCATTTTTCTGTTATCATGTATGGCGACTTTAAAATATCAAATTTTTCGCCAGACCCGATCTGCGTGTAAAGTTTGGTGAGTTTTCGTTCATGTTTAGTGCCTCAAAAATGTGGTTGTTTGCGGAAAAGAATAATAACAAAGAAAAAGAAGAAGAAGAAGAAGAAGAAGAATAACTAGAGCTGCGAGCAGCTATAAAGGGCCCTCGCAACCCGGGCCACGTTGGGGTATTTGCACGTCGGGGTACTGGCATGTTGGAGTACTGTCAAATAGGACAAGGACCATCTAAAATGTTTTTGACAAGCCTTGTGTGTGCAAAGTTTAATCAAAACGCAAAATATGGTGCGCAATTCCCAAAATAAATTCAAAATGGCGGACTTCCTTTTAGGTTTAGCATACGGCTACAGAATACTTTTTGTAGGTCTTAAGCTAATAGGTATGCCTCCCAGTTTTCACAAATCTAGGTCAAGTCATCTTTAGTTGTGTATCACTTGAATCATACAATTGGAAATGCTCCATAAAAATGCATAGAGGGCGCTATTGAGCACAACGTTGGGTTACTTGCACGTCGGGGTACTGGCACGTTGGGGTACTGTTACATGGAACAAGGACCATTTAAAATGTTAGTTTTTTCCATGCCTTGTCTGTGCAAAGTTTCATGAAAAAGGCCAAAAATGATGTATAATTCCCAAAATAAAATCAAAATAGCGGTCTTCCTCTTTGGTTTGGCAAATGGCTACATAATACTTTTTTGTAGGTCTAGCATAATCATACAATCGGAAATGCTTCGTAAAAATGTCTAGAGGGCGCTATTTATTGCAAATTGCACAATAAATCTCTGAAAATTCATGTTCATGACAAGTCTGATGTGTTTGCAAAGTTTCATGAGTTTTCATGTGTATAAAAAAAAAAAAAGCAGCACTTGACAAACAATGCATTGCTATGGCAACAGCGTGTTACAAAATAAAAAACTTTCGATTACTTTGCATCTTAAACATCTTAAGATGAAACACACCAAGTTTGAAGACAGTCGGATAAATTTTGTAGGAGGGGTTCGTTAAAATATGACCCCTGAAAAAGGCCACAAAAAATGGCAACAAATCCCATCATAAATCAAAATGGCAGACTTCCTGTTTGGTTTAGCACATGGTTCCAAGAGACTTTTTTTTGTACATCATGGGCTCTTATGTATGCCTGCAAATTATCATAGCGCTAGGTGAAACGTACAACCGGGAATGCTTCGTTAAAGAGGAGTTTTTTTTAGCTCAAAATGTGATGCCCGGCCCCTGGGGGACTTCCTGTTGGGTTTAGCACATGGCACCAAGAGACTTTTTTGTACATCCTGGGCTGTTACATATGTCTACAATTTTTCGTCGTTCTAGCTGCTTCGTACAACTGGGAATGCTTCATTAAGAAGGATTTTTTTCCTTTGCAAAAAGTGCATGCCACGACAACAGCGTGTGATGAAATAAAAATCTTTCAATAACTTTTCATTTTCAACATCTTAAGATGAATCACACCAAGTTTGAAGATAATCGGATAAACTCTGTAGGAGGAGTTTGTTAAAATATGACCCCTATGAAATGGCCAAAAAAAATGGCAACACATTCCAAAGTAAATCAAAATGGCGGACACCCTGTTAGGTTTAGCATATGGTTCAAAAAGAGTTTTTTGTACCTCGAGGGCTGTTATATACCTCTACAAATGTTGGTAACTCTAGGTGAAACGTACAGCCGGGTATGCTTTGTTAAAGAGGAGTTTTTTAGCTCAAAATGTGATGCCCGGCCCCTGGGGGACTTCCTGTTGGGTTTAGCACAGGGCACCAAGAGACTTTTTTGTACATCTTGGGCTGTTACATATGTCAACAAATTTTCGTAGCTCTAGCTGCTTCGTACAAATGGGAATGCTTCTTTAAGGATATTTTTTTTCCTTTAAAAACAGTGCATGCCATGACAACAGCGTGCGACGAAATACAAAGCTTTCAATAACTTTTCATCTTCAACATCTTAAGATGAATCACACCAAGTTTGAAGATGATCGGATAAACACTGTAGGAGGAGTTCGTTAAAATAAGACCCCAATGAAATGGCCAAAAAAATGGCAACACGTTCCAAAATAAATCAAAATGGTGGACTTCCTGTTAGGTTTAGCATATGGTTCAAAAAGATTTTTTTGTAGGTCATAGTCTGTTACATATGTGTACCAATTTTCGTAGCTCTAGATTAAACGTACAACCGGCAATGCTTCGTGAAGTAAGAATTTTTAAACTCGTTTTAAAATTTTTAAACTTTGTGTTTTTAAAGTTTCATGGAAAGGCCAAAAACGATGCACAATTAACAAAATAAAATCAAAATGGATTGGCACATGGCTATATAGAATAATTTTTGAATATATTCGGCATGCCTGCCAATATTCACACATCTAGCTGAATCATATAATCGGAAAGACTTCATAAAAATGTCTAGAGGGCGCTATTGAGCCATTTATTACAAATTGCACAACAAATCTCTAAATAAAATATTCATGTTCCAGACAGGTCTGGTGTGTGTGCAAAGTTTTGTGAGTTTTCACCCATATTTAGACTCTCAAAAAAGCATTTTTCTTCACAAACAATGCATGGCTACAGCAAAGGAGTGTGACAAAATAAAAAAATTCAATAACTTTTCATCTTAAATATCTTAAGATGAAACACGGCAAAGAATGAAGACGATCTGATAAGTTCTGTTGAAAATATGACCCCTATAAAAGGCCCCAAAAAATGGCTACAAATACCAAAGTAAATCAAAATGGCAGACTTCCTTTTTGATTCAGCATATGGCTTTAGAAACCTTTTTGTAAGTCTTAGGCTGATAGGTATCCCAATTTTTACAAATCTAGCTGAATCATAAAACACAAAACATTTGCAAAAGCTTCATAAAAATGTCTAGAGGGCGCTATTGAACCATTTATTGCAAATTGAATAAGAAATCTCTAAAATATTCATGCTGATGACAAGCCTGATGTGTGTGTAAAGTTTCATGAGTTTTTGCACATGTTTAGACCAAAACAAAAAAGCAGCATTTTACTTGGCAAACAATGCATCGCCATGACAACGGCGTGCGACAAAATAAATAACTTTCGATAACTTTGCATCTTAAACATCTTAAGATGAAGCACACCAAGTTTAAAGACAGTCGGATAAATTTTGTAGGAGGAGTTCGTTAAAATATGACCCCTAAAAAAGGCCACAAAAAATGGCTACAAATCCCAACGTAAATCAAAATGGTGGACTTCCTGATTGGTTTAGCATATGGCTCCAAGAGACTTTTTTTGTACATCCTGAGCTCTTGTGTTTGCCTGCAAATTATCATAGCTTTAGGTGAAACGTACAACCGGGAATGCTTTGTCTGTTTAATCAAAACGCAAAATATGGTGTGCAATTCGATGCATTGCTATGTCAACAGCGTGTGACAAAATAAAAAACTTTCGATTACTTTGCATCTTAAACATCTTAAGATGAAACATACCAAGTTTGAAGACAGTCGGATAAATTTTGTAGGAGGGGTTCGTTAAAATATGACCCCTGAAAAAGGCCACAAAAAATGGCAACAAATCCCATCATAAATCAAAATGGCGGACTTCCTGTTTGGTTTAGCACATGGTTCCACGAGACTTTTTTGTACATCGTGGGCTCTTATGTATGCCTGCAAATTATCATAGCGCTAGGTGAAACGTACAACCGAGAATGCTTCGTTAAAGAGGAGTTTTTTTAGCTCAAAATGTGATGCCCGGCCCCTGGGGGACTTCCTGTTGCGTTTAGCACATGGCACCAAGAGACATTTTTGTACATCCTGGGCTGTTACATATGTCTACAATTTTTCGTCGCTCTAGCTGCTTCGTACAACTGGGAATGCTTCATTAAGAAGGATTTTTTTCCTTTGCAAAAAGTGCATGCCACGATAACAGCGTGTGACGAAATAAAAAACTTTCAATAACTTTTCATCTTCAACATCTTAAGATGAATCACACCAAGTTTGAAGATGATCGGATAAACACTGTAATAGGAGTTCGTTAAAATAAGGCCCCAATGAAATGGCCAAAAAAATGGCAACACGTTCCAAAATAAATCAAAATGGTGGACTTCCTGTTAGGTTTAGCATATGGTTCAAAAAGAGTTTTTGTAGGTCATAGTCTGTTAAATATGTGTACCAATTTTCGTAGCTCTAGATTAAACGTACAACCGGCAATGCCTCGTGAAGTAAGAATTTTTAAACTCTAAATTTGATGCGCCGCCGCCGTCATATAGTATATCAAAAACTTTTCATTTTTCACAATGATGTTGTCCCAGGTGTTGAGATGGTACATCCCAAGTTTGAAGTCAATCGGGTTAACCGTGTAGGAGAAGCGGGCAAAAGTATGACCCCTGTAAATGTGCAAAAATTGGCAAAAATTGGACATTTAAATACTCATACCTCACTTTCTGTCTATTTTAGGGTACACACTTCAAAGAGGTTTTTGTTCATTGGGATGTGCTACAGGTGCCACACAATTTTCATAGCCGTCGGACAATCGTAGCGGGACAGGGATCCGTTTAACCTATGTAGGGGGCGCTAAGGAGCCATTTTTCTGTTATCATGTATGGCGACTTTAAAATATCAAATTTTTCGCCAGGCCTGATGTGCGTGTAAAGTTTGGTGAGTTTTCGGTCACGTTTAGTGTCTCAAAAATGTGATCGTTTGCGGAGAATAATAATAATAACTAGAGCTGCGAGCAGCTATAAAGGGCCCTCGCAACCCGGGCCACGTTGGGGTATTTGCACATCGGGGTCCTGGCATGTTGGGGTACTGTCAAATAGGAAACCATCTAAATTGTAAACGTTTTTGCCCGGCTTTGTGTTTGTAAAGTTTCATGGAAAGGCCAAAAATGATGCACAATTAACAAAATAAAATCAAAATGGATTGTCACATGGCTATATAGAATACTTTTTGAATATATTAGGCATGCCTGCCAATATAAACACATCTAGCTGAATCATATAATCGGAAAGACTTCACAAAAATGTCTAGAGGGCGCTATTGAGCAATTTATTACAAATTGCACAACAAATCTCTAAATAAAATATTCATGTTCCAGACAGGTCTGGTGTGTGTGCAAAGTTTTGTGAGTTTTCGCCCATATTTAGACTCTCAAAAAAGCATTTTTCTTCACAAACAATGCATGGCTACAGCAAAGGCGTGTGACAAAATAAAAAAAATCAATAACTTTTCATCTTAAATATCTTAAGATGAAACACGCCAAAGAATGAAGACGATCTGATAAGTTCTGTTGAAAATATGACCCCTATAAAAGGCCCCAAAAAATGGCAGACTTCCTGTTTGGTTCAGCATATGGCTTTAGAAACCTTTTTGTAAGTCTTAGGCTGATAGGTATCCCAATTTTTACAAATCTAGCTGAATCATAAAATACAAAACATTTGCAAAAGCTTCATAAAAATGTCTAGAGGGTGCTATTGAACCATTTATTGCAAATTGAATAAGAAATCTCTAAAATATTCATGCTTATGACAAGCCTGATGTGTGTGTAAAGTTTCATGAGTTTTTGCACGTTTCGACCAAAAAAAAGCAGCATTTTACTTGGAAAACAATGCATCGCCATGACAACGGCGTGCGACAAAATAAATAACTTTCGATAACTTTGCATCTTAAACATCTTAAGATGAAGCACACCAAGTTTGAAGACAGTCGGATAAATTTTGTAGGAGGTGTTCGTTAAAATATGACCCTAAAAAAGGCCACAAAAAATGGCTACAAATCCCAACGTAAATCAAAATGGCGGACTTCCTGTTTGGTTTAGCAGATGGCTCCAAGAGACTTTTTTGTACATCGTGGGCTCTTATGTATGCCTCTAAATTATCATAGCGCTAGGTGAAACGTACAACCGGGAATGCTTCGTTAAGAGGAGTTTTTTAGCTCAAAATGTGATGCCCGGCCCCTACGGGACTTCCTGTTGGGTTTAGCACATGGCACCAGGAGCCTTTTTTGTACATCGTGGGCTGTTACATTTGTCTCCAAATTTTCGTAGCTCTCGCTGCTTCGTACAACTGGGAATGCTTCATTAAGAAGGAATTTTTTCCTTTGCAAACTGTGCATGCCACGGCAACAGCGTGCGACGAAATAAAAAGCTTTCAATAACTTTTCATCTTCAACATCTTAAGATGAATCACACCAAGTTTGGAGATGATCGGATAAACTCTGTAGGAGGAGTTCGTTAAAATAAGACCCCTATGAAATGGCCCAAAAAATGGCAACACGTTCCAAATTAAGCAAAATGGCGGACTTCCTGTTCGGTTTAGCATATGGTCAAAAAGAGTTTTTTGTACCTTGAGGGCTGTTACATATGTCTTCAAATTTTGGTAACTCGAGGTGAAATGTACAGCCGGGAATGCTTCATTAAGTTAGAATTTTGAAACACAAAATTTGATGCCTCGCCTCTGGCGGACTTCCTGTTAGGTTTAGCATATGGCACCAACAGGCTTTTTTGTAGATCATAGTCTGTTACATATGTGTACCAATTTTCATAGCTCTAGGTTAAACGTACCACCGGCAATGCTTCGTTAAGTAAGAATTTTGAAACTGTAAATTTGATGCCCCGCCACCGTCATATAGTATGTCAAAAACTTTTGATTTTTTACCATGATGTTGTCCCAGGTGTTGAGATGGTACAGCCCAAGTTTGAAGTCAATCGGGTTAACCGTGTAGGAGAAGCGGGCAAAAGTATGACCCCTGTAAATGTGCAAAAATTGGCAAAAATTGGACATTTAAATACTCATGCCTCACTTTCTGTCTACTTTAGGGTACACACTTCAAAGAGGTTTTTGTTCATTGGGATGTGCTACAGGTGCCACACAATTTTCATAGCCGTCGGACAATCGTAGCGGGACAGGGATCCGTTTAACCTATGTAGGTGGCGCTACAGAGCCATTTTTCTGTTATCATGTATGGCGACTTTAAAATATCAAATTTTTCGCCAGGCCCGATCTGCGTGTAAAGTTTGGTGAGTTTTCGTTCATGTTTAGTGCCTCAAAAATGTGGTTGTTTGCGGAAAAGAATAATAACAAAGAAAAAGAAGAAGAAGAAGAAGAAGAACTAGAGCTGCGAGCAGCTATAAAGGGCCCTCGCAGCCCGGGCCACGTTGGGGTCCTTGCACGTTGGGGTACTGGCACGTTGGGGTACTGGCATATTGGAAGCAAAATTTCTTTGAAAATGGCATAATAAACGTTTACATGTAGAATATTTTTTTTGGCAGTTTCTGTCAAGCTCAACGGATTTTGGTGATTGTTAAGACCTGCAAAAATCAGCGTCCTTATTTATTTTTAGGCAATGAGTTGCCCTGATTGGTATTTTTTTGTAAAAGTGTATATACACATCATCGCTCGTTGTACTCATTGCACAATGTTTACTTTTATTGTCCAAAGGGGCAATCAAAAATGAATAAAACAAAATGGAAACGTACATACGTTTGGATCGGTGTGAAGCCAGTGAACAATTTGAGTGGTGGAAACTAAAAGAATATTCATAAATGACTTAGTTATCACACTTAGAATGAGTGTACATTTTTTGTACAAAATACCGTATGTGGGGTATTTTTTTAATTTTTTTTATATAAGCCTCAACGGCTAGGTGGCGCTGTATTTATAACTGAATGTTGTCATAGAGATACCTTCAGGCCTTGATTATAAGCATACATGTCAAGTGTGGGATTTTTTTTCTAGCATGTACCGTGGAGTTATTAAGCATATCCTTCATTCACGATATTGCTTTTAATGTCCATAGAGGCTATCAAAAATAAATAAAAATATATATATGTTTGGATAAGTCTGATGCCAGTGAACATTTTGAGTGGTGGAAACTAAAAGAATATTCATAAATGACTTCGTTATCACACTTAGAATGAGTTTACATTTTTTGTACAAAATACCGTATGTGGGGTATTTTTTTTTCATGCCTCAAGGGCTAGGTGGCGCTGCATATATAACTGAATGTTGTCATAGAGATAACTTCAGGCCTTGACGATAAACATACATGTCAAGTTTGGGATTTTTTGGAGCATGTACCGGGGAGTTATCAAGCATATCCTTTTTCATTGCAAAACACAAATGTTGATGCCCCGCCCTCATCATATAGTATTTCGATAAGTCAAAATTTTTCCCCCTGTCGTTGGCTCAGGTCTTGACATGGTCCAGGCCAAGTCTTAACTCAGTCGGATGAAACGTGTAGGAGAGGTGGGCAAAAGTCTGCCCCCTGTGAATGTGCAAAAATAGTCAAAAATGGGACATTCAAAAATTCGTAGCTAACTTCCTGTTCATTTTAGCATATGGGTCCAAGAGACTTTTTTGTAGGTCTTGGGCTCCCTCATACACCTAAAAATATTCGTCGTTCTTGCTTAAACGTACAACCGGGGCTGCTTCGTTAAAGAATTCTCGGGGGCGCTATTGAGTCATTTTTGTAAAAATAGCACAATCAACAATAAAATATTGCTCATTTTACCAGGCCAGATGTGTGTGCCAAGTTTCAGGAGTTTCTGTGCATGTTTAGACCCTCAAAACTGGCGTTGTTTTCTTGGCGAACAGCGCTTAGCCACGCCCACAGCAATTCGCGAAAACTCACAAACTTCGTGTTGTGACATCATGAAGGCCGAAACCCTCATCTGAGCAAATATGAGGTAGGTCCAGTTAACGTGTTTGGAGAAAAACGTAGAAGAAAATTTGTAAGAAAAGAAATTGCCACTAGGTGGCGCTATCAGTTAGATGAAATGTAAGTTAGTAGATGTCTTTAGAGCTGGACTCTCATCAAATGTGTGAAATTTTGAGAAGATAGGATCATCTCGGTCAAGTTAATGCAGCTTTTATTGTCACGAAAAATCTTCAGACTTTGCGTCACCGTAGCGGCCACGCCCTTTGGCGAAAAGTTACAATATTCGGTGTGGGGCATC
Source organism: Festucalex cinctus (assembly GCF_051991245.1). Classification (NCBI taxonomy): domain Eukaryota; kingdom Metazoa; phylum Chordata; class Actinopteri; order Syngnathiformes; family Syngnathidae; genus Festucalex; species Festucalex cinctus. The sequence goes on from NC_135424.1 coordinate 24,000,271, forward strand.
ATCAACATCTTAAGGCTTTTCTGACCAATTTTCAACTGGATCCCTTCAACGAGCTCAGCACAGTAGCTAAAAACGTAAAGTATGACATTTATTGTAACCACTAGGTGGCGCTATATGTATAACTGAATTTTGTCATATAGATGTTTTCAGGCCGTGACTATTACGTTGCCTGAGAAGTTTGAGATTTTTTGGAGCTTGTACATGGGAGTTATTCAGCATTTGCTCTTTCTGGACAAATGAAATTTTAAAGGCAATATTTGATGCCCCGCCCCCGTCATATAGTATTTCGAAAAGGCAAGACTTTTTGCCCAGCTGTTCTCTTAGGTCTTGAGATGATAAATACCAAGTTTGAAGTCAATGGGATGAAAAATGTTTGCATAGGGGGAAAAAGCATGACCACAGTGAATGTGCCAAAATTGGACATTAAAAAATTCATAGCTCACTTCCTGTACATTTTAGCTACATGGTCCCAATAGACTTTTTTGTGCATCTCGGGGTGCTACACGTGCCTGCCAATTTTCGTTGCTCTAGCTCAAACGTGCCGGGCTTGGTTTTTATTTTTCTATGCTAGGGGGCGCTATAGAGTCGCGTTGTTATAACGACTTCATAATATCAAATTTTTCGCCGGACCTGAGGAGTGTGCAAAGTTCGGTGAGTTTTCGTGAATATTTAGGTACCCAAAATCGCGATTGTTTGCGGAGAATAAAGAAGAAGAAGAAGAAGAAGAAGAATAATAACTAGAGCTGCGAGCAGCTATAAAGGGCCCTCGCAGCCCGGGCCACGTTGGGGTCCTTGCACGTTGGGGTACTGGCATATTGGAAGCAAAATTTCTTTGAAAATGGCATAATAAACATTTACATGTAGAATATTTTTTTTGCCAGTGTCTGTCAAGCTCAACGGATTTTGGTGATTGTTAAGACCTGCAAAAATCAGCGTCCTTATTTATTTTTAGGCAATGAGTTGCCCTGTTTGGTATTTTTTTGTAAAAGTGTATATACACATCATCGCTCGTTGTACTCATTGCACAATGTTTACTTTTATTGTCCAAAGGGGCAATCAAAAATGAATAAAACAAAATGGAAACGTACATACGTTTGGATCGGTGTGAAGCCAGTGAACAATTTGAGTGGTGGAAACTAAAAGAATATTCATAAATGACTTAGTTATCACACTTAGAATGAGTGTACATTTTTTGTACAAAATACCGTATGTGGGGTATTTTTTTTTTATGCCTCAAGGGCTAGGTGGCGCTGCATATATAACTGAATGTTGTCATAGAGATAGCTTCAGGCCTTGACGATAAACATACATGTCAAGTTTGGGATTTTTTGGAGCATGTACCGGGGAGTTATTAAGCATATCCTTTTTCAGTGCGAAACACAAATTTTGATGCCCCGCCTTCATCATATAGTATTTCGAAAGGTCAAGATTTTTCCCCCTGTCGTTGGCTCAGGTCTTGACATGGTCCAGGTCAAGTCTTAACTCAGTCAGATGAAACGTGTAGGAGAAGTGGGCAAAAGTCTGCCCCCTGTGAATGTGCAAAAATTGTCAAAAATGGGACATTCAAAAATTCGTAGCTCACTTCCTGTTCATTTTAGCATATGGGTCCAAGAGACTTTTTTGTAGGTCTTGGGCTCCCTCATACACCTAAAAATATTCGTCGTTCTTGCTTAAACGTACAACCGGGGCTGCTTCGTTAAAAACTTCTAGGGGGCGCTATTGAGTCATTTTTGTAAAAATAGCACAATCAACAATAAAATATTGCTCATTTTACCAGGCCAGATGTGTGTGCCAAGTTTCATGAGTTTCTGTGCATGTTTAGACCCTCAAAACTGGCGTTGTTTTCTTGGCGAACAGCGCTTAGCCACACCCACAGCAATTCGCGAAAACTCACAAACTTCGTGTTGTGACATCATGAAGGCCGAAACCCTCATCTGAGCAAATATGAGGTAGGTCCAGTTAACGTGTTTGGAGAAAAACGTAGAAGAAAATTCGTAAGAAAAAAAATTGCCACTAGGTGGCGCGATCAGTTAGATGAAATATAAGTTCATAGATGTCTTTAGGGCTGGACTCTCATCAAATGTGTGAAATTTTGAGAAGATAGGATCATCTCGGTCAAGTTAATGCAGCTTTTATTTTCACGAAAAATCTTCAGACTTTGCGTCACCGTAGCGGCCACGCCCTTTGGCGAAAAGTTACAATATTCGGTGTGGGGCATAATCAACATCTTAAGGCTTTTCTGACCAATTTTCAAATGGATCCCTTCAACAACCTCAGCACAGTAGCTAAAAACGTAAAGTATGACATTTATTGTAACCACTAGGTGGCGCTATATGTATAACTGAATTTGATCATATAGATGTTTTCAGGCCGTGACTATTACGTTGCCTGAGAAGTTTGAGATTTTTTGGAGCTTGAACATGGGAGTTATTAAGCATTTGCTCTTTCTGGACAAATGAAATTTTAAAGGCAATATTTGATGCCCCGCCCCCGTCATATAGTATTTCAAAAAGACAAGATGTTTTGCCCAGTTGTTCTCTCAGGTCTTGAGATGATAAATGCCAAGTTTGAAGTCAATTGGATGAAAAATGTTTGCAAAGGGGGAAAAAGCATGACCACAGTGAATGTGCCAAAATAGGCCAAAATTGGACATAAAAAAATTCATAGCTCACTTCCTGTACATTTTAGCTACATGGTCCCAATAGACTTTTTTTTGCGTCTCGGGGTGCTACACGTGCCTGCCAATTTTTGTTGCTCTAGCTCAAACGTGCCGGGCTTGGTTTATATTTTTCTACGCTAGGGGGCGCTATCGAGTCGCATTGTTATGACGACTTAATAATATCAAATTTTTCGCCGGGCCTGAGGAGTGTGCAAAGTTCGGTGAGTTTTCGTGAATGTTTAGGTACCCAAAATCGCGATCGTTTGCGGAGAATAAAGAAGAAGAAGAATAATAACTAGAGCTGCGAGCAGCTATAAAGGGCCCTCGCAGCCCGGGCCACGTTGGGGTACTTGCACGTTGGGGTACTGGCACGTTGTGGTACTCGCACATTGGAAGCAGAATTTCTTTGAAAACTGCATGATAAACCTATGCATGTGGATTTTTTTTTCTCACCAGGTGTGATGAGTGTGACAAGCTCAATGGGTTTTGTTGAACGTTAAGATCTGCAAAAGTCAGCATCCTTTTTTATTTTTTAGGTAATAAGTTGCCCTGATTGGTATTTTTTGAAAAATATCTGTGCCCATCATCGCTCGTACTCATTGCACAATGTTGCTTTTATTGTCCATCGAGGCTATCAAAAGTAAATCAAATTAAATAAAAAAGTGTGCATGTTTGGATAAGTTTGATGCTAGTGAACATTTTGAGTGCTGGAAACTAAAAGAATATTCATCAATGACTTAGTTATCACACTTAGAATGAGTGTACATTTTTTGTACAAAATACCGTATGTGGGGTATTTATTTATTTTTTTTATATAAGCCTCAAGGGCTTGGTGGCGCTGTATTTATAACTGAATGTTGTCATAGAGATACCTTCAGGCCTTGATTATCAGCATACATGTCAAGTGTGGGATTTTTTTGGGAGCATGTACCGTGGAGTTATTAAGCATATCCTTCATTCACGATATTGCTTTTAATGTCCATAGAGGCTATCAAAAATAAATAAAAATATATATATGTTTGGATAAGTCTGATGCCAGTGAACATTTTGAGTGGCGGAAACTAAAAGAATATTCATAAATGACTTAGTTATCACACTTAAAATGAGTTTACATTTTTTGTACAAAATACCGTATGTGGGGTATTTTTTTTTTATGCCTCAATGGCTAGGTGGTGCTGTATTTATAACTGAATGTTGTCATAGAGATACCTTCAGGCCTTGATTATAAGCATACATGTCAAATTTGGGATTTTTTTGAGCATGTACCGGGGAGTTATTAAGCCTATCCTTTTTCATTGCGAAGCACAAAATTTGATGCCCCGCCCTCATCATATAGTATTCCGAAAAGTCAAGATTTTTCCGCCTATCGTTGGCTCTGGTCTTGACATGGTCCAGGTCAAGTCTGAAGTCAGTCGGACGAAACGTGTAGGAGAAGTGGGCAAAAGTATGCCCCCTGTAAATGTGCTAAAATCATAAAAAATGGGACATTCAAAAATTCGTAGCTCACTTCCTGTTCATTTTAGCATATAGGTCCAAGAGACTTTTTTGTGGGTCTTGGGCTCCCCCATACACCTAAAAATTTTCGTAGATCTTGCTTAAACGTACAACCGGGGCTGCTTCGTTAAAAATTTCTAGGGGGCGATATTGAGTCATTTTTGTAAGAATAGCACAATCAACAATAAAATATTGTTCACTTTACCAGGCCAGATGTGTGTGCCAAGTTTCATGAGTTTCTGCGCATGTTTAGACCCTCAAAACTGGCGTTGTTTTCTTGGCGAACAGCGCTTAGCCACCCCCACAGCGATTCGCGAAAACTCACAAACTTCGTGTTGTGACATCATGAAGGCCGAAACCCTCATCTGAGCAAATATGAGGTAGGTTCAGTTTACGTGTTTGTAGAAAAACGTAGAAGAAAATTCGTAAGAAAAAAAATTGCCACTAGGTGGCGATATCAGTAATATGAAATATAAGTTTGTAGATGTCTTCAGGGCTGGACTCTCATCAAATGTGTGCAATTTTGAGAAGATAGGATCATCTCGGTCAAGTTAATGCAGCTTTTATTGTCACGAAAAATCTTCAGACTTTGCGGCACCGTAGCGGCCACGCCCTTTGGCGAAAAGTTACAATATTTGTAGTGGCGCATGATCAACATCTTAAGGCTTTTCTGACCAATTTTCAACTGGATCCCTTCAACGAGCTCAGCGCAGTAGCTAAAAACGTAAAGTATGACATTTTTTGTTACCACTAGGTGGCGCTATATGTGGAACTGAATTTTATCATATAGATGTTTTCAGGCCGTGACTATTACGTTGCCTGAGAAGTTTGAGATTTTTTGGAGCTTGAACATGGGAGTTATTAAGCATTTGCTCTTTCTGGACAAATGAAATTTTAAAGGCAATATTTGATGCCCCACCCCCGTCATATAGTATTTCGAAAGGGCAAGATGTTTTGCCCAGTTGTTCTCTCAGGTCTTGAGATGATAAATGCCAAGTTTGAAGTCAATTGGATGAAAAATGTTTGCAAAGGGGGAAAAAGCATGACCACAGTGAATGTGCCAAAATAGGCCAAAATTGGACATTAAAAAATTCATAGCTCACTTCCTGTACATTTTAGCTCCATGGTCCCAATAGACTTTTTTGTGCGTCTCGGGGTGCTACACGTGCCTGCCAATTTTCGTTGCTCTGGCTCAAACGTGCCGGGCTTGGTTTTGATTTTTCTATGCTAGGGGGCGCTATAGAGTCGCGTTGTTATGACGACTTAATAATATCAAATTTTTCGCCTGGCCTGAGGAGTGTGCAAAGTTTGGTGAGTTTTCGTGAATGTTTAGGTACTCAAAATCGCGATCGTTTGCGGAGAATAAAGAAGAAGAAGAAGAAGAATAATAATAATAATAATTTTTACAAAAACAATAGGGACCTCGCAGCGGTCGCTGCTCGGGCCCTAATAATAATAATAATAATAATAATTTTTACAAAAACAATAGGGACCTCGCAGCGGTCGCTGCTCGGGCCCTAACTAGAGCTGCGAGCAGCTATAAAGGGCCCTCGCAGCCCGGGCCACGTTGGGGTACTTGCACATTGGGGTACTTGCACGTTGGGGTACTGGCACATTGGGGTACTGGCATATTGGAAGCGAAATTTCTTTGAAAATGGCATAATAAACCTGTACATGTAGAATATTGTTTTTGCCTGTGTGTGTGTCAAGGTCAACGGGTTTTGGTGATTGTTAAGACCTGCAAAAATCAGCGTCCTTTTTTATTTTTAGGCAATGAGTTGCCCTGATTGGTATTTTTTGTAAAAGTGTATATCATCATCGCTCATTGTACTCATTGCACAATGTTGCTTTTATTGTCCATAGGTGCAATCAAAAATGAATAAAACAAAATGGAAACGTACATACGTTTGGATCGGTGTGAAGCCAGTGAACAATTTGAGTGGTGGAAACTAAAAGAATATTCATAAATGACTTAGTTATCACACTTAGAATGAGTTTAAATTTTTTGTACAAAATACCGTATGTGGGATATTTTTTATTTTTTTTATATAAGCCTCAAGGGCTAGGTGGCGCTGTATTTATAACTGAATGTTGTCATAGAGACACCTTCAGGCCTTGATTATAAGCATACATGTCAAGTGTGGGATTTTTTTTGGAGCATGTACCGTGGAGTTATTAAGCATATCCTTCATTCACGATATTGCTTTTAATGTCCATAGAGGCTATCAAAAATAAATAAAAATATATATATGTTTGGATAAGTCTGATGCCAGTGAACATTTTGAGTGGTGGAAACTAAAAGAATATTCATAAATGACTTAGTTATCACACTTAGAATGAGTTTACATTTTTTGTACAAAATACCGTATGTGGGGTATTTTTTTTTTTCACGCCTCAAGTGCTAGGTGGCGCTGCATATATAACTGAATTTTGTCATAGAGATAGCTTCAGGCCTTGACGATAAACATGCATGTCAAGTTTGGGATTTTTTGGAGCATGTACCGGGGAGTTATTAAGCATATCCTTTTTCAGTGCGAAACACAAATTTTGATGCCCCGCCTTCATCATATAGTATTTCGAAAGGTCAAGATTTTTCCCCCTGTCGTTGGCTCAGGTCTTGACATGGTCCAGGTCAAGTCTTAACTCAGTCAGATGAAACCTGTAGGAGAAGTGGGCAAAAGTCTGCCCCCTGTGAATGTGCAAAAATAGTCAAAAATGGGACATTCAAAAATTCGTAGCTAACTTCCTGTTCATTTTAGCATATGGGTCCAAGAGACTTTTTAGTAGGTCTTGGGCTCCCTCATACACCTAAAAATATTCGTCGTTCTTGCTTAAACGTACAACCGGGGCTGCTTCGTTAAAAACTTCTCGGGGGCGCTATTGAGTCATTTTTGTAAAAATAGCACAATCAACAATAAAATATTGCTCATTTTACCAGGCCAGATGTGTGTGCCAAGTTTCATGAGTTTCTGTGCATGTTTAGACCCTCAAAACTGGCATTGTTTTCTTGGCGAACAGCGCTTAGCCACACCCACAGCAATTCGCGAAAACTCACAAACTTCGTGTTGTGACATCATGAAGGCCGAAACCCTCATCTGAGCAAATATGAGGTAGGTCCAGTTAACGTGTTTGGAGAAAAACGTAGAAGAAAATTCGTAAGAAAAAAAATTGCCACTAGGTGGCGCTATCAGTTAGATGAAATATAAGTCAGTAGATGTCTTTAGGGCTGGACTCTCATCAAATGTGTGAAATTTTGAGAAGATAGGATCATCTCGGTCAAGTTAATGCAGCTTTTATTTTCACGAAAAATCTTCAGACTTTGCGTCACCGTAGCGGCCACGCCCTTTGGCGAAAAGTTACAATATTCGGTGTGGGGCATGATCAACATCTTAAGGCTTTTCTGACCAATTTTCAAATGGATCCCTTCAACAAGCTCAGCACAGTAGCTAAAAACGTAAAGTATGACATTTATTGTAACCACTAGGTGGCGCTATATGTATAACTGAATTTTATCATATAGATGTTTTCAGGCCGTGACTATTACGTTGCCTGAGAAGTTTGAGATTTTTTGGAGCTTGAACATGGGAGTTATTAAGCATTTGCTCTTTCTGGACAAATGAAATTTTAAAGGCAATATTTGATGCCCCGCCCCCGTCATATAGTATTTCAAAAAGGCAAGATGTTTTGCCCAGTTGTTCTCTTAGGTCTTGAGATGATAAATGCCAAGTTTGAAGTCAATTGGATGAAAAATGTTTGCAAAGGGGGAAAAAGCATGACCACAGTGAATGTGCCAAAATAGGCCAAAATTGGACATTAAAAAATTCATAGCTCACTTCCTGTACATTTTAGCTACATGGTCCCAATAGACTTTTTTGTGCGTCTCGGGGTGCTACACGTGCCTGCCAATTTTTGTTGCTCTAGCTCAAACGTGCCGGGCTTGGTTTTTATTTTTCTACGCTAGGGGGCGCTATCGAGTCGCATTGTTATGACGACTTAATAATATCAAATTTTTCGCCGGGCCTGAGGAGTGTGCAAAGTTCGGTGAGTTTTCGTGAATGTTTAGGTACCCAAAATCGCGATCGTTTGCGGAGAATAAAGAAGAAGAAGAAGAACTAGAGCTGCGAGCAGCTATAAAGGGCCCTCGCAGCCCGGGCCATGTTGGAGTCCTTGCACGTTGGGGTACTTGCACGTTAGGGTACTGGCACGTTGGGGTACTGGCATATTGGAAGCAAAATTTCTTTGAAAATGGCATAATAAACGTTTACATGTAGAATATTTTTTTTGCCAGTGTGTATCAAGCTCAACGGGTTTTGGGGATTGTTAAGACCTGCAAAAATCTGCGTCCTTTTTTATTTTTAGGCAATGAGTTGCCCTGATTGGTATTTTTTGTAAAAGTGTATATATACATCATCGCTCGTTGTACTCATTGCACAATGTTACTTTTATTGTCCAAAGGGGCAATCAAAAATGAATAAAACAAAATGGAAACGTACATACGTTTGGATCGGTGTGAAGCCAGTGAACAATTTGAGTGGTGGAAACTAAAAGAATATTCATAAATGACTTAGTCATCACACTTAGAATGAGTTTACATTTTTTGTACAAAATACCGTATGTGTGTTTTTTTTTTTATATAAGCCTCAAGGGCTAGGTGGCGCTGTATTTATAACTGAATGTTGTCATCGAGATACCTTCAGGCCTTGATTATAAGCATACATGCCAAGTGTGGGATTTTTTTTGGAGCATGTACCGTGGAGTTATTAAGCATATCCTTCATTCACGATATTGCTTTTAATGTCCACAGAGGCTATCAAAAATAAATAAAAATATATATATGTTTGGATAAGTCTGATGCCAGTGAACATTTTGAGTGGTGGAAACTAAAAGAATATTCATAAATGACTTAGTTATCACACTTAGAATGAGTTTACATTTTTTGTACAAAATACCGTATGTGGGGTATTTTTTTTTATGCCTCAAGGGCTAGGTGGCGCTGCATATATAACTGAATGTTGTCATAGAGATAGCTTCAGGCCTTGATGATAAACATACATGTCAAGTTTGGGATTTTTTGGAGCATGTACCGGGGAGTTATTAAGCATATCCTTTTTCAGTGCGAAACACAAATTTTGATGCCCCGCCTTCATCATATAGTATTTCGAAAGGTCAAGATTTTTCCCCCTGTCGTTGGCTCAGGTCTTGACATGGTCCAGGTCAAGTCTTAACTCAGTCAGATGAAACGTGTAGGAGAAGTGGGCAAAAGTCTGCCCCCTGTGAATGTGCAAAAATAGTCAAAAATGGGACATTCAAAAATTCGTAGCTAACTTCCTGTTCATTTTAGCATATGGGTCCAAGAGACTTTTTTGTAGGTCTTGGGCTCCCTCATACACCTAAAAATATTCGTCGTTCTTGCTTAAACGTACAACCGGGGCTGCTTCGTTAAAAATTTCTCGGGGGCGCTATTGAGTCATTTTTGTAAAAATAGCGCAATCAACAATAAAATATTGCTCATTTTACCAGGCCAGATGTGTGTGCCAAGTTTCATGAGTTTCTGTGCATGTTTAGACCCTCAAAACTGGCGTTGTTTTCTTGGCGAACAGCGCTTAGCCACACCCACAGCAATTCGCGAAAACTCACAAACTTCGTGTTGTGACATCATGAAGGCCGAAACCCTCATCTGAGCAAATATGAGGTAGGTCCAGTTAACGTGTTTGGAGAAAAACGTAGAAGAAAATTCGTAAGAAAAAAAATTGCCACTAGGTGGCGCTATCAGTTAGATGAAATATAAGTCAGTAGATGTCTTTAGGGCTGGACTCTCATCAAATGTGTGAAATTTTGAGAAGATAGGATCATCTCGGTCAAGTTAATGCAGCTTTTATTTTCACGAAAAATCTTCAGACTTTGCGTCACCGTAGCGGCCACGCCCTTTGGCGAAAAGTTACAATATTCGGTGTGGGGCATGATCAACATCTTAAGGCTTTTCTGACCAATTTTCAAATGGATCCCTTCAACAAGCTCAGCACAGTAGCTAAAAACGTAAAGTATGACATTTATTGTAACCACTAGGTGGCGCTATATGTATAACTGAATTTTATCATATAGATGTTTTCAGGCCGTGACTATTACGTTGCCTGAGAAGTTTGAGATTTTTTGGAGCTTGAACATGGGAGTTATTAAGCATTTGCTCTTTCTGGACAAATGAAATTTTAAAGGCGATATTTGATGCCCCGCCCCCGTCATATAGTATTTCAAAAAGGCAAGATGTTTTGCCCAGTTGTTCTCTCAGGTCTTGAGATGATAAATGCCAAGTTTGAAGTCAATTGGATGAAAAATGTTTGCAAAGGGGGAAAAAGCATGACCACAGTGAATGTGCCAAAATAGGCCAAAATTGGACATAAAAAAATTCATAGCTCACTTCCTGTACATTTTAGCTACATGGTCCCAATAGACTTTTTTGTGCGTCTCGGGGTGCTACACGTGCCTGCCAATTTTTGTTGCTCTAGCTCAAACGTGCCGGGCTTGGTTTTTATTTTTCTACGCTAGGGGGCGCTATCGAGTCGCATTGTTATGACGACTTAATAATATCAAATTTTTCGCCGGGCCTGAGGAGTGTGCAAAGTTCGGTGAGTTTTCGTGAATGTTTAGGTACCCAAAATCGCGATCGTTTGCGGAGAATAAAGAAGAAGAAGAAGAATAATAATAACTAGAGCTGCGAGCAGCTATAAAGGGCCCTCGCAGCCCGGGCCACGTTGGGGTCCTTGCACGTTGGGGTACTTGCACGTTGGGGTACTGGCACGTTGGGGTACTGGCATATTGGAAGCAAAATTTCTTTGAAAATGGCATAATAAACGTTTACATGTAGAATATTTTTTTTGCCAGTGTCTGTCAAGCTCAACGGATTTTGGTGATTGTTAAGACCTGCAAAAATCAGCGTCCTTATTTATTTTTAGGCAATGAGTTGCCCTGATTGGTATTTTTTTGTAAAAGTGTGTATACACATCATCGCTCGTTGTACTCATTGCACAATGTTTTATTGTCCAAAGGGGCAATCAAAAATGAATAAAACAAAATGGAAACGTACATACGTTTGGATCGGTGTGAAGCCAGTGAACAATTTGAGTGGTGGAAACTAAAAGAATATTCATAAATGACTTAGTTATCACACTTATAATGAGTGTACATTTTTTGTACAAAATACCGTATGTGGGGTATTTTTTTAATTTTTTTTATATAAGCCTCAACGGCTAGGTGGCGCTGTATTTATAACTGAATGTTGTCATAGAGATACCTTCAGGCCTTGATTATAAGCATACATGTCAAGTGTGGGATTTTTTTTGGAGCATGTACCGTGGAGTTATTAAGCATATCCTTCATTCACGATATTGCTTTTAATGTCCATAGAGGCTATCAAAAATAAATAAAAATATATATATGTTTGGATAAGTCTGATGCCAGTGAACATTTTGAGTGGTGGAAACTAAAAGAATATTCATAAATGACTTCGTTATCACACTTAGAATGAGTTTACATTTTTTGTACAAAATACCGTATGTGGGGTATTTTTTTTTCATGCCTCAAGGGCTAGGTGGCGCTGCATATATAACTGAATGTTGTCATAGAGATAACTTCAGGCCTTGACGATAAACATACATGTCAAGTTTGGGATTTTTTGGAGCATGTACCGGGGAGTTATCAAGCATATCCTTTTTCATTGCGAAACACAAATTTTGATGCCCCGCCCTCATCATATAGTATTTCGAAAAGTCAAAATTTTTCCCCCTGTCGTTGGCTCAGGTCTTGACATGGTCCAGGCCAAGTCTTAACTCAGTCGGATGAAACGTGTAGGAGAGGTGGGCAAAAGTCTGCCCCCTGTGAATGTGCAAAAATCGTCAAAAATGGGACATTCAAAAATTCGTAGCTCACTTCCTGTTCATTTTAGCATATGGGTACAAGAGACTTTTTTGTAGGTCTTGGGCTCCCTCATACACCTGAAAATATTCGTCGTTCTTGCTTAAACGTACAACCGGGGCTGCTTCGTTAAAAAGTTCGAGGGGGCGCTATTGAGTCATTTTTGTAAAAATAGCACAATCAACAATAAAATATTGCTCATTTTACCAGGCCAGATGTGTGTGCCAAGTTTCAGGAGTTTCTGTGCATGTTTAGACCCTCAAAACTGGCGTTGTTTTCTTGGCGAACAGCGCTTAGCCACGCCCACAGCAATTCGCGAAAACTCACAAACTTCGTGTTGTGACATCATGAAGGCCGAAACCCTCATCTGAGCAAATATGAGGTAGGTCCAGTTAACGTGTTTGGAGAAAAACGTAGAAGAAAATTCGTAAGAAAAAAAATTGCCACTAGGTGGCGCTATCAGTTAGATGAAATGTAAGTTAGTAGATGTCTTTAGAGCTGGACTCTCATCAAGTGTGTGAAATTTTGAGAAGATAGGATCATCTCGGTCAAGTTAATGCAGCTTTTATTGTCACGAAAAATCTTCAGACTTTGCGTCACCGTAGCGGCCACGCCCTTTGGCGAAAAGTTACAATATTCGGTGTGGGGCATGATCAACATCTTAAGGCTTTTCTGACCAATTTTCAACTGGATCCCTTCAACGAGCTCAGCACAGTAGCTAAAAACGTAAAGTATGACATTTATTGTAACCACTAGGTGGCGCTATATGTATAACTGAATTTTGTCATATAGATGTTTTCAGGCCGTGACTATTACGTTGCCTGAGAAGTTTGAGATTTTTTGGAGCTTGTACATGGGAGTTATTCAGCATTTGCTCTTTCTGGACAAATGAAATTTTAAAGGCAATATTTGATGCCCCGCCCCCGTCATATAGTATTTCGAAAAGGCAAGACTTTTTGCCCAGCTGTTCTCTTAGGTCTTGAGATGATAAATACCAAGTTTGAAGTCAATGGGATGAAAAATGTTTGCATAGGGGGAAAAAGCATGACCACAGTGAATGTGCCAAAATAGGCCAAAATTGGACATTAAAAAATTCATAGCTCACTTCCTGTACATTTTAGCTACATGGTCCCAATAGACTTTTTTGTGCGTCTCGGGGTGCTACACGTGCCTGCCAATTTACGTTGCTCTAGCTCAAACGTGCCGGGCTTGGTTTTTATTTTTCTATGCTAGGGGGCGCTATAGAGTCGCGTTGTTATAACGACTTCATAATATCAAATTTTTCGCCGGACCTGGGGAGTGTGCAAAGTTCGGTGAGTTTTCGTGAATATTTAGGTACCCAAAATCGCGATTGTTTGCGGAGAATAAAGAAGAAGAAGAATAATAATAATAACTAGAGCTGCGAGCAGCTATAAAGGGCCCTCGCAGCCCGGGCCACGTTGGGGTACTTGCACGTTGGGGTACTTGCACGTTGGGGTACTGGCACGTTGGGGTACTGGCAAGTTTAGGTACGGCACATTGGAAGCAGAATTTCTTTGAAAATGGCATGATAAACCTTGACATGTGGATTTTTTTTTTTTTTGTAAAAATACCGTTTAGTTGGTGTATTTTTTTTTATGCCTCTAGGGCTAGGTGGCGCTGTATATATAATGGAATGTTGTCATAGGGATACCTTCAAGCCTTGACTCTAAACATATATGTCAAGTGTGGGATTTTTTTGGAGCATGTACCGTGGAGTTATTAAGCATATCCTTCATTCACGATATTGCTTTTAATGTCCATTAGAGGCTATCAAAAATAAATAAAAAAGTACATGTTTGGATAAGTCTAATGCCAGTGAACATTTTGAGTGGTGGAAAGTAAAAGAATATTCATAAATGACTTAGTTATCACACTTAGAATGAGTTTACATTTTTTGTACAAAATACCGTATGTGGGGTATTTTTTTGTTTTGCCTCAAGGGCGAGGTGGCGCTGCATATATAACTGAATGTTGTCATAGAGATACCTTCAGGCTTTGACTATAAACATACATGTCAAGTTTGGGATTTTTTGGAGCATGTACCGGGGAGTTATTAAGCATATCCTTTTTCAGTGCGAAACACAAATTTTGATGCCCCGCGCTCATCATATAGTATTTCCAAAAGTCAAGATTTTTCCGTCTGTTGTTGGCTCAGGTCTTGGCATGGTCCAGGTCAAGTCATAAGTCAGTCGGATAAAACATGTAGGAGAAGTGGGCAAAAGTATGCCCCCTGAAAATGTGCAAAAATCGTCAAAAATGGGACATTCAAAAATTCGTACCTCACTTCCTGTTCATTTTAGCATATGGGTCCAAGAGACTTTTTTGTAGGTCTTTGGCTCCCTCATACACGTAAAAATTTTCGTAGATCTTGCTTAAACGTAGAATCGGGGCTGCTTTGTTAAACATTTCTAGGGGGCGCTATTGAGTCATTTTTGTAAAAATAGTACAATCAACAATAAAATATTGTTCATTTTACCAGGCCAGATGTGTGTGCCAAGTTTCATGAGTTTCTGCGCATGTTTAGACCCTCAAAACTGGCGTTGTTTTCTTGGCGAACAGTGCTTAGCCACGCCCACAGCGATTCGCGAAAACTCACAAACTTCGTGTTGTGACATCATGAAGGCCGAAACCCTCATCTGAGCAAATATGAGGTTGGTCCAGTTAACGTGTTTGGAGAAAAATGTACAACAAAATTCGTAAGAAAAAAAATTGCCACTAGGTGGCGCTATCAGTAAGATGAAATATAAGTTCGTAGATGTCTTAAGGGCTGGACTCTCATCAAATGTGTGAAATTTTGAGAAGATAGGATCATCTCGGTCAAGTTCATGCAGCTTTTATTGTCACGAAAAATTTTCGGACTTTGCGTCACCGTAGCGGCCACGCCCTTTGGCGAAAAGTTACAATATTCGGTGTGGGGCATGATCAACATCTTAAGGCTTTTCTGACCAATTTTCAACTGGATCCCTTCAACGAGCTCGGCACAGTAGCTAAAAACGTAAAGTATGACATTTATTGTTACCACTAGGTGGCGCTATATGTATAACTGAATTTTATCATATAGATGCTTTCAGGCCGTGACTATTACGTTGCCTGAGAAGTTTGAGATTTTTTGGAGCTTGAACATGGGAGTTATCACACTTAGAATGAGTTGACATTTTTTGTACAAAATACCGTATGTGGGGTATTTTTTTTTCACGCCTGAAGGGCTAGGTGGCGCTGCATATATAACTGAATTTTGTCATAGAGATACCTTCAGGCTTTGACTATAAACATACATGTCAAGTTTGGGATTTTTTGGAGCATGTACCGGGGAGTTATTAAGCATATCCTTTTTCAGTGCGAAACACAAAATTTGATGCCCCGCCCTCATCATATAGTATTTCCAAAAGTCAAGATTTTTCTGCCTGTAGTTGGCTCAGGTCTTGACATGGTCCAGGTCAAGTCTAAAGTCAGTCGGATGAAATGTGTAGGAGGTGGGCAAAAGTATGCCCCCTGAAAATGTGCAAAAATCGTCAAAAATGGGACATTCAAAAATTCATAGCTCACTTCCTGTTCCTTTTAGCACATGGGTCCAAGAGACTTTTTTGTAGGTCTTGGACTCCCTCATACACCTAAAAATTTTCGTAGATCTTGCTTAAACGTACAATCGGGGCTGCTTCGTTAAAAATTTCTAGGGGGCGCTATTGAGTCATTTTTGTAAAAATAGGACAATACATGATAAAATATTGCTCATTTTGCCAGGCCAGATGTGTGTGCCAAGTTTCACGAGTTTCTGCGCATGTTTAGACCATCAAAACTAGCGTTGTTTTCTTGGCGAACAGTGCTTAGCCACGCCCACAGCGATTCGCGAAAACTCACAAACTTCGTGTTGTGACATCATGAAGGCCGAAACCCCCATCTGAGCAAATATGAGGTTGGTCCAGTTAACGTGTTTGGAGAAAAATGTACAAGAAAATTCGTAAGAAAAAAAATTGCCACTAGGTGGCGCTATCAGTTAGATGAAATATAAGTTCGTAGATGTCTTTAGGGCTGGACTCTCATCAAATGTGTGAAATTTTGAGAAGATAGGATCATCTCGGTCAAGTTCATGCAGCTTTTATTGTCACGAAAAATCTTCAGACTTTGCGTCACCGTAGCGGCCACACCCTTTGGCGAAAAGTTACAATATTCGGTGTGGGGCATCATCAACATCTTAAGGCTTTTCTGACCAATTTTCAACTGGATCCCTTCAACGAGCTCAGCACAGTAGCTAAAAACGTAAAGTATGACATTTATTGTAACCACTAGGTGGCGCTATATGTATAACTGAATTTTTTCATATAGGTGTTTTCAGGCCGTGACTATTACGTTGCCTGAGAAGTTTGAGATTTTTTGGAGCTTGTACATGGGAGTTATTCAGCATTTGCTCTTTCTGGACAAATGAAATTTTAAAGGCAATATTTGATGCCCCGCCCCCGTCATATAGTATTTCGAAAACGCAAGATTTTTTGCCTAGTTTTTCTCTTAAGTCTTGAGATGATAAATGCCAAGTTTAAAGTCAATGGGATGAAAAATGTTTGCATAGGGGGAAAAAGTATGACCACAGTGAATGTGCCAAAATAGGCCAAAATTGGACATTAAAAAATTCATAGCTCACTTCCTGTACATTTTAGGAAATGGCTTCCACTGACTTTTTTGTGCGTCTCGTAGTGCTACACGTGCCTGCCAATTTTCGTAGCTCTAGCTCAAACGGGCCGGGATTGGTTTTTATTTTTCTACGCTAGGTGGCGCTATAGAGTCGCGTTGTTATGACAACTACATAATATCAAATTTTTCGCCGGGCCCGAAGAGACTGCAAAGTTTGGTGAGTTTTCGTAAATGTTTAGGCCCTCAAAAATGCGATCGTTTACGGAGAAGAAGAAGAAGAATAATAATAATAATTCTTACAAAAACAAGAGGGACCTCGCGGCGGTCGCTGCTCGGGCCCTAATAATAATAATAATAATAATAATTTTTACAAAAACAATAGGGACCTCGCAGCGGTCGCTGCTCGGGCCCTAACTAGAGCTGCGAGCAGCTATAAAGGGCCCTCGCAGCCCGGGCCACGTTGGAGTCCTTGCACGTTGGGGTACTTGCACGTTAGGGTACTGGCACGTTGGGGTACTGGCATATTGGAAGCAAAATTTCTTTGAAAATGGCATAATAAACATTTACATGTAGAATATTTTTTTTGCCAGTGTGTGTCAAGCTCAACGGGTTTTGGTGATTGTTATGACCTGCAAAAATCAGCGTCCTTTTTTATTTTTAGGCAATGAGTTGCCCTGATTGGTATTTTTTGTAAAAGTGTATATATACACATCATCGCTCGTTGTACTCATTGCACAATGTTACTTTTATTGTCCAAAGGGGCAATCAAAAATGAATAAAACAAAATGGAAACGTACATACGTTTGGATCGGTGTGAAGCCAGTGAACAATTTGAGTGGTGGAAACTAAAAGAATATTCAGAAATGACTTAGTCATCACACTTAGAATGAGTTTGCATTTTTTTGTACAAAATACCGTATGTGGTTTTTTTTTTTTATATAAGCCTCAAGGGCTAGGTGGCGCTGTATTTATAACTGAATGTTGTCATCGAGATACCTTCAGGCCTTGATTATAAGCATACATGTCAAGTGTGGGATTTTTTTGGGAGCATGTACCGTGGAGTTATTAAGCATATCCTTCATTCACGATATTGCTTTTAATGTCCACAGAGGCTATCAAAAATAAATAAAAATATATATATGTTTGGATAAGTCTGATGCCAGTGAACATTTTGAGTGGTGGAAACTAAAAGAATATTCATAAATGACTTAGTTATCACACTTAGAATGAGTTTACATTTTTTGTACAAAATACCGTATGTGGGGTATTTTTTTTTTATGCCTCAAGGGCTAGGTGGCGCTGCATATATAACTGAATGTTGTCATAGAGATAGCTTCAGGCCTTGACGATAAACATACATGTCAAGTTTGGGATTTTTTGGAGCATGTACCGGGGAGTTATTAAGCATATCCTTTTTCAGTGCGAAACACAAATTTTGATGCCCCGCCTTCATCATATAGTATTTCGAAAGGTCAAGATTTTTTTCCCCCTGTCGTTGGCTCAGGTCTTGACATGGTCCAGGTCAAGTCTTAACTCAGTCAGATGAAACGTGTAGGAGAAGTGGGCAAAAGTCTGCCCCCTGTGAATGTGCAAAAATTGTCAAAAATGGGACATTCAAAAATTCGTAGCTCACTTCCTGTTCATTTTAGCATATGGGTACAAGAGACTTTTTTGTAGGTCTTGGGCTCCCTCATACACCTAAAAATATTCGTCGTTCTTGCTTAAACGTACAACCGGGGCTGCTTCGTTAAAAACTTCTAGGGGGCGCTATTGAGTCATTTTTGTAAAAATAGCACAATCAACAATAAAATATTGCTCATTTTACCAGGCCAGATGTGTGTGCCAAGTTTCATGAGTTTCTGTGCATGTTTAGACCCTCAAAACTGGCGTTGTTTTCTTGGCGAACAGCGCTTAGCCACACCCACAGCAATTCGCGAAAACTCACAAACTTCGTGTTGTGACATCATGAAGGCCGAAACCCTCATCTGAGCAAATATGAGGTAGGTCCAGTTAACGTGTTTGGAGAAAAACGTAGAAGAAAATTCGTAATAAAAAAAATTGCCACTAGGTGGCGCTATCAGTTAGATGAAATATAAGTCAGTAGATGTCTTTAGGGCTGGACTCTCATCAAATGTGTGAAATTTTGAGAAGATAGGATCATCTCGGTCAAGTTAATGCAGCTTTTATTTTCACGAAAAATCTTCAGACTTTGCGTCACCGTAGCGGCCACGCCCTTTGGCGAAAAGTTACAATATTCGGTGTGGGGCATGATCAACATCTTAAGGCTTTTCTGACCAATTTTCAAATGGATCCCTTCAACAAGCTCAGCACAGTAGCTAAAAACGTAAAGTATGACATTTATTGTAACCACTAGGTGGCGCTATATGTATAACTGAATTTTATCATATAGATGTTCTCAGGCCGTGACTATTACGTTGCCTGAGAAGTTTGAGATTTTTTGGAGCTTGAACATGGGAGTTATTAAGCATTTGCTCTTTCTGGACAAATGAAATTTTAAAGGCAATATTTGATGCCCCGCCCCCGTCATATAGTATTTCGAAAGTGCAAGATGTTTTGCCCAGTTGTTCTCTCAGGTCTTGAGATGATAAATGCCAAGTTTGAAGTCAATTGGATGAAAAATGTTTGCAAAGGGGGAAAAAGCATGACCACAGTGAATGTGCCAAAATAGGCCAAAATTGGACATAAAAAAATTCATAGCTCACTTCCTGTACATTTTAGCTACATGGTCCAAATAGACTTTTTTGTGCGTCTCGGGGTGCTACACGTGCCTGCCAATTTTCGTTGCTCTAGCTCAAACGTGCCGGGCTTGGTTTTTATTTTTCTATGCTAGGGGGCGCTATAGAGTCGCGTTGTTATGACGACTTCATAATATCAAATTTTTCGCCGGGCCTGAGGAGTGTGCAAAGTTTGGTGAGTTTTCGTGAATGTTTAGGTACCCAAAATCGCGATCGTTTTCGGAGAATAAAGAAGAAGAAGAAGAAGAAGAATAATAATAATAATAATAATAATAATAATAATTTTTACAAAAACAATAGGGACCTCGCAGCGGTCGCTGCTCGGGCCCTAATAATAATAATAATAATAATAATAATTTTTACAAAAACAATAGGGACCTCGCAGCGGTCGCTGCTCGGGCCCTAACTAGAGCTGCGAGCAGCTATAAAGGGCCCTCGCAGCCCGGGCCACGTTGGAGTCCTTGCACGTTGGGGTACTTGCACGTTAGGGTACTGGCACGTTGGGGTACTGGCATATTGGAAGCAAAATTTCTTTGAAAATGGCATAATAAACATTTACATGTAGAATATTTTTTTTGCCAGTGTGTGTCAAGCTCAACGGGTTTTGGTGATTGTTAGGACCTGCAAAAATCAGCGTCCTTTTTTATTTTTAGGCAATGAGTTGCCCTGATTGGTATTTTTTGTAAAAGTGTATATATACATCATCGCTCGTTGTACTCATTGCACAATGTTACTTTTATTGTCCAAAGGGGCAATCAAAAATGAATAAAACAAAATGGAAACGTACATACGTTTGGATCGGTGTGAAGCCAGTGAACAATTTGAGTGGTGGAAACTAAAAGAATATTCAGAAATGACTTAGTCATCACACTTAGAATGAGTTTGCATTTTTTTGTACAAAATACCGTATGTGGTTTTTTTTTTTTATATAAGCCTCAAGGGCTAGGTGGCGCTGTATTTATAACTGAATGTTGTCATCGAGATACCTTCAGGCCTTGATTATAAGCATACATGTCAAGTGTGGGATTTTTTTGGGAGCATGTACCGTGGAGTTATTAAGCATATCCTTCATTCACGATATTGCTTTTAATGTCCACAGAGGCTATCAAAAATAAATAAAAATATATATATGTTTGGATAAGTCTGATGCCAGTGAACATTTTGAGTGGTGGAAACTAAAAGAATATTCATAAATGACTTAGTTATCACACTTAGAATGAGTTTACATTTTTTGTACAAAATACCGTATGTGGGGTATTTTTTTTTTATGCCTCAAGGGCTAGGTGGCGCTGCATATATAACTGAATGTTGTCATAGAGATAGCTTCAGGCCTTGACGATAAACATACATGTCAAGTTTGGGATTTTTTGGAGCATGTACCGGGGAGTTATTAAGCATATCCTTTTTCAGTGCGAAACACAAATTTTGATGCCCCGCCTTCATCATATAGTATTTCGAAAGGTCAAGATTTTTCCCCCTGTCGTTGGCTCAGGTCTTGACATGGTCCAGGTCAAGTCTTAACTCAGTCAGATGAAACGTGTAGGAGAAGTGGGCAAAAGTCTGCCCCCTGTGAATGTGCAAAAATTGTCAAAAATGGGACATTCAAAAATTCGTAGCTCACTTCCTGTTCATTTTAGCATATGGGTACAAGAGACTTTTTTGTAGGTCTTGGGCTCCCTCATACACCTAAAAATATTCGTCGTTCTTGCTTAAACGTACAACCGGGGCTGCTTCGTTAAAAACTTCTAGGGGGCGCTATTGAGTCATTTTTGTAAAAATAGCACAATCAACAATAAAATATTGCTCATTTTACCAGGCCAGATGTGTGTGCCAAGTTTCATGAGTTTCTGTGCATGTTTAGACCCTCAAAACTGGCGTTGTTTTCTTGGCGAACAGCGCTTAGCCACACCCACAGCAATTCGCGAAAACTCACAAACTTCGTGTTGTGACATCATGAAGGCCGAAACCCTCATCTGAGCAAATATGAGGTAGGTCCAGTTAACGTGTTTGGAGAAAAACGTAGAAGAAAATTCGTAATAAAAAAAATTGCCACTAGGTGGCGCTATCAGTTAGATGAAATATAAGTCAGTAGATGTCTTTAGGGCTGGACTCTCATCAAATGTGTGAAATTTTGAGAAGATAGGATCATCTCGGTCAAGTTAATGCAGCTTTTATTTTCACGAAAAATCTTCAGACTTTGCGTCACCGTAGCGGCCACGCCCTTTGGCGAAAAGTTACAATATTCGGTGTGGGGCATGATCAACATCTTAAGGCTTTTCTGACCAATTTTCAAATGGATCCCTTCAACAAGCTCAGCACAGTAGCTAAAAACGTAAAGTATGACATTTATTGTAACCACTAGGTGGCGCTATATGTATAACTGAATTTTATCATATAGATGTTCTCAGGCCGTGACTATTACGTTGCCTGAGAAGTTTGAGATTTTTTGGAGCTTAAACATGGGAGTTATTAAGCATTTGCTCTTTCTGGACAAATGAAATTTTAAAGGCAATATTTGATGCCCCGCCCCCGTCATATAGTATTTCAAAAAGGCAAGATGTTTTGCCCAGTTGTTCTCTCACGTCTTGAGATGATAAATGCCAAGTTTGAAGTCAATTGGATGAAAAATGTTTGCAAAGGGGGAAAAAGCATGACCACAGTGAATGTGCCAAAATAGGCCAAAATTGGACATTAAAAAATTCATAGCTCACTTCCTGTACATTTTAGCTACATGGTCCCAATAGACTTTTTTGTGCGTCTCGGGGTGCTACACGTGCCTGCCAATTATTGTTGCTCTAGCTCAAACGTGCCAGGCTTGGTTTTTATTTTTCTACGCTAGGGGGCGCTATCGAGTCGCATTGTTATGACGACTTAATAATATCAAATTTTTCGCCGGGCCTGAGGAGTGTGCAAAGTTCGGTGAGTTTTCGTGAATGTTTAGGTACCCAAAATCGCGATCGTTTGCGGAGAATAAAGAAGAATAATAATAACTAGAGCTGCGAGCAGCTATAAAGGGCCCTCGCAGCCCGGGCCACGTTGGGGTACTTGCACGTTGGGGTACTTGCACGTTGGGGTACTGGCACGTTTAGGTACGGCACATTGGAAGCAGAATTTCTTTGAAAATGGCATGATAAACCTTGACATGTGGATTTTTTTTTTTTTGTAAAAATACCGTTAAGTTGGTGTATTTTTTTTTATGCCTCTAGGGCTAGGTGGCTGTTGAAATTGGGTCACTTCCTGTTGATTTTAGGTCAGTTCTGGGTCACTTCCTGTTGAAATTAGGTCACTTCCTGTTCAAATTAAGTCACTTCCTGTTGGTATCAGGTCATTTTTAGGTCATTTCCTGCTGAAATTAAGTCACTTCCTGTTGAATTTTGGTCTGTCTGGGTCACTTCCTGTTGAAATTAGGTCAATCCCTGTCATACCTAATCAATTGGCCAAGATGGCCGCCACGCTGTGTGGACAGTAGTGTGAGAATCCCTGGCCAAGATGGCCGCCTCTCTATATGGGCAGTAGTGTGAGAATCCCTGGCCAAGATGGCCGCCGCTCTGTATGGGCAGTAGTGTGAGAATCCCTGGCCAAGATGGCCGCCGCTCTATATGGGCAGTAGTGTGAGAATCCCTGGCCAAGATGGCCGTCGCTCTGTATGGACAGTAGTGTGAGAATCCCTGGCCAAGATGGCCGCCACAGTGTGTGGGCGTTGGTGGGGAAATTCCAGGCGTGGATGACAACAAGCAGCTCTGATTGGCTGAGGCAGTTGCTGTGCAGAAGTGAGAGAGTGGGCAGAATAGCTCAAAAAGCACCATTTAAATAGCAGTTCATTACATTACATTTCATAAACAAAAATATAATATTGTGCTTTGATTTTTTTTCATTAAGCGAAAATAGGGAATGATCTGAAGAGTTGAAAATTTGAATGGTTTTAATTGATCAAGAAATGTGGAAGTTAAGCCATAATCAATAAACTGAAAATGGGTTACTGTCACTTTAACAAATATGCGCATTCACGCACACACATTTCGTAATTACCAGGTGGGCGAACATTTTGCTTCAATTGAGTTCTATGAGAAAGCGCACACCTCGAACAAAAGGCTCTCACGACTCAACGGTTTAAGATACAGATTTCAGAAATGCCCCGTTACCCCGGGTTTTCACTGGATGCGGTTGCGGTGCGGTTGCGGTGCGGTGCGTCTTGACTGCGTGCTCCGGACGGGTCAATTTTTCTGTCAATCCACACCGGCTCCGCACAGCTGCGGTCCGGCAGCTCCGTCGCCGCCCACTTCCCAACGTGTCTCGCGGGACCGCGCGCAGCGCGCGATCATGTGGCATTTCACAACGACAAACATACAGAAAGTCTGCTCAACAGAGAAGCAGAAAGATATGAGATTCCATGCAGCATCCTTTTTTTGGTTGTCCTTGTAAAGTATATTAATAACGAGAGTCGGGTCAGTGCGGGTCCACTCTTTATTTCTGTCTTCCGGGTCCGGCTGCCGCTCAGTACGGCAAGCGAGACGGGCACAACAAGCAATCGCGAACATCAAACTCACAATACATTACAGTCCTTATAAAAAGGATGTGCCGTGTCATATATTATTTTGTGGTTTTCCACCTCCAATATAAACCTCTCCTCGTCCATGTTCGCTGGTGTCTAAACCGTGAATGAGCACATGGCCCGGCGACGCCCACGTCACGTTTTGCTGAAAAACTTGCGAAATAGGAGCTGGCGAGTATTTTATTCTGAAAGGTAACCGGAAATCTATTTTGAAACTGCCTCGGTCTTCCTGTCGCGCTCGATGTGTTTTGTGCTAGCTTGCCATTTGCCGGAGGCCTACCGCATGCGGCGTCCGGCAAAAATAGAAAATAGGCTATCCTTGCGGAGGGCTTGCGGCACGCCGCAGGCCTTCCGCAGTCAACACGCAACGCACCCGCAAGCGGTGTAGACTGCACCATTCGAATGAATGGAATCTAATTGCTTGCGTCGCCGGACCGCACTGCAACCGCACCGCAACCGCATCCAGTGAAAACCCGGGGTCAGAACGGCAAGGCTTTGGGGAACGCAAGCATGTTCTAATTTTTTAAATCGGATAAAAAATGACGAAATTAGAGCAGGTTGAAAACGTGCGACTTTTAAAAAAATGACAAAAAAAGGCGGCGAAAATAACATGGGGCTCAATGGGCGAAAAAGTGCGACTTCCCCTCGCTTCAAGTCAAATAAAAGGTACTAAATGACACCTTTGCCGCACAAAAGTGGGTTTGTCAGAAAGAAGACCCTTGTGACTACAAAATATCCAAATTTGATGTTTACTGAGCAAATATTGTGGCCACGGTGACGAGTTGAAGTGAAATTTTTCGAAAGAATTTTTTTTGTCTCTACACTCTAGCGCTGATTGCTCCACTCTAGCAAACGCAATACACACTAATGTAAAACGCCTTTTTTTCTTCATTTCACACCCTGTCTTTGAACCCGCACAGGAGGGAGTGCTTACATTTCTTAAAAAAAATTTCGACACAGAGCTAAAGATGGGAAAAATTGCAACAAAATGAGCTAAAAATCGTCTCGGTCGGTCAATGTATGTGCGCGCAGCGTGGCTTCGAAAAAGGTGTTAAATTTGTCGATGTTTTTTTCCCTTCTCCATTTATTCCTATGGGACTTTTTGGCGGGGTTTTTGGGAAATTGCGTCGCCATGGTAACTCGAAATTCCGAAAAAAAATGGTACCCCGCCGAGTCAGATCGAGACGCATCTTTTGATACCTCACTTGTGCCGGTACGTTCAACGGTACGGCCCGCATTTTGTCTGAAAAAATGTGAAGAATAAAGAAAAATAAAAAGAATAATAAACGCTTTTAATAAACGCTTTTTTTCTGGATAGTAATATGTGACTGCTCCGCAGCAGTAGCTTCGCTACTGCTTTGCGGGCAGCAGTCACATAATAATAATAATTTTTACAAAAACAATAGGGACCTCGCAGCGGTCGCTGCTCGGGCCCTAATAATAATAATAATAGTAATAATAATAATTTTTACAAAAACAATAGGGACCTCGCAGCGGTCGCTGCTCGGGCCCTAACTAGAGCTGCGAGCAGCTATAAAGGGCCCTCGCAGCCCGGGCCACGTTGGAGTCCTTGCACGTTGGGGTACTTGCACGTTAGGGTACTGGCACGTTGGGGTACTGGCACGTTGGGGTACTGGCATATTGGAAGCAAAATTTCTTTGAAAATGGCATAATAAACGTTTACATGTAGAATATTTTTTTTGCCAGTGTGTGTCAAGCTCAACGGGTTTTGGTGATTGTTAAGACCTGCAAAAATCAGCGTCCTTTTTTATTTTTAGGCAATGAGTTGCCCTGATTGGTATTTTTTGTAAAAGTGTATATATACATCATCGCTCGTTGTACTCATTGCACAATGTTACTTTTATTGTCCAAAGGGGCAATCAAAAATGAATAAAACAAAATGGAAACGTACATACGTTTGGATCGGTGTGAAGCCAGTGAACAATTTGAGTGGTGGAAACTAAAAGAATATTCATAAATGACTTAGTCATCACACTTAGAATGAGTTTACATTTTTTTGTACAAAATACCGTATGTGGGTTTTTTTTTTTTATATAAGCCTCAAGGGCTAGGTGGCGCTGTATTTATAACTGAATGTTGTCATCGAGATACCTTCAGGCCTTGATTATAAGCATACATGTCAAGTGTGGGATTTTTTTTGGAGCATGTACCGTGGAGTTATTAAGCATATCCTTCATTCACGATATTGCTTTTAATGTCCACAGAGGCTATCAAAAATAAATAAAAATATATATATGTTTGGATAAGTCTGATGCCAGTGAACATTTTGAGTGGTGGAAACTAAAAGAATATTCATAAATGACTTCGTTATCACACTTAGAATGAGTTTACATTTTTTGTACAAAATACCGTATGTGGGGTATTTTTTTTTTATGCCTCAAGGGCTAGGTGGCGCTGCATATATAACTGAATGTTGTCATAGAGATAGCTTCAGGCCTTGACGATAAACATACATGTCAAGTTTGGGATTTTTTGGAGCATGTACCGGGGAGTTATTAAGCATATCCTTTTTCAGTGCGAAACACAAATTTTGATGCCCCGCCTTCATCATATAGTATTTCGAAAGGTCAAGATTTTTCCCCCTGTCGTTGGCTCAGGTCTTGACATGGTCCAGGTCAAGTCTTAACTCAGTCAGATGAAACGTGTAGGAGAAGTGGGCAAAAGTCTGCCCCCTGTGAATGTGCAAAAATAGTCAAAAATGGGACATTCAAAAATTCGTAGCTAACTTCCTGTTCATTTTAGCATATGGGTCCAAGAGACTTTTTTGTAGGTCTTGGGCTCCCTCATACACCTAAAAATATTCGTCGTTCTTGCTTAAACGTACAACCGGGGCTGCTTCGTTAAAAACTTCTCGGGGGCGCTATTGAGTCATTTTTGTAAAAATAGCACAATCAACAATAAAATATTGCTCATTTTACCAGGCCAGATGTGTGTGCCAAGTTTCATGAGTTTCTGTGCATGTTTAGACCCTCAAAACTGGCGTTGTTTTCTTGGCGAACAGCGCTTAGCCACACCCACAGCAATTCGCGAAAACTCACAAACTTCGTGTTGTGACATCATGAAGGCCGAAACCCTCATCTGAGCAAATATGAGGTAGGTCCAGTTAACGTGTTTGGAGAAAAACGTAGAAGAAAATTCGTAAGAAAAAAAATTGCCACTAGGTGGCGCTATCAGTTAGATGAAATATAAGTCAGTAGATGTCTTTAGGGCTGGACTCTCATCAAATGTGTGAAATTTTGAGAAGATAGGATCATCTCGGTCAAGTTAATGCAGCTTTTATTTTCACAAAAAATCTTCAGACTTTGCGTCACCGTAGCGGCCACGCCCTTTGGCGAAAAGTTACAATATTCGGTGTGGGGCATGATCAACATCTTAAGGCTTTTCTGACCAATTTTCAAATGGATCCCTTCAACAAGCTCAGCACAGTAGCTAAAAACGTAAAGTATGACATTTATTGTAACCACTAGGTGGCGCTATATGTATAACTGAATTTTATCATATAGATGTTTTCAGGCCGTGACTATTACGTTGCCTGAGAAGTTTGAGATTTTTTGGAGCTTGAACATGGGAGTTATTAAGCATTTGCTCTTTCTGGACAAATGAAATTTTAAAGGCAATATTTGATGCCCCGCCCCCGTCATAGAGTATTTCAAAAAGGCAAGATGTTTTGCCCAGTTGTTCTCTCAGGTCTTGAGATGATAAATGCCAAGTTTGAAGTCAATTGGATGAAAAATGTTTGCAAAGGGGGAAAAAGCATGACCACAGTGAATGTGCCAAAATAGGCCAAAATTGGACATTAAAAAATTCATAGCTCACTTCCTGTACATTTTAGCTACATGGTCCCAATAGACTTTTTTGTGCGTCTCGGGGTGCTACACGTGCCTGCCAATTTTTGTTGCTCTAGCTCAAACGTGCCGGGCTTGGTTTTTATTTTTCTACGCTAGGGGGCGCTATCGAGTCGCATTGTTATGACGACTTAATAATATCAAATTTTTCGCCGGGCCTGAGGAGTGTGCAAAGTTCGGTGAGTTTTCGTGAATGTTTAGGTACCCAAAATTGCGATCGTTTGCGGAGAATAAAGAAGAATAATAATAACTAGAGCTGCGAGCAGCTATAAAGGGCCCTCGCAGCCCGGGCCACGTTGGGGTCCTTGCACGTTGGGCTACTGGCATATTGGAAGCAAAATTTCTTTGAAAATGGCATAATAAACGTTTACATGTAGAATATTTTTTTTTGCCAGTGTGTGTCAAGCTCAACGGGTTTTGGTGGTTGTTAAGACCTGCAAAAATCAGCGTCCTTTTTTATTTTTAGGCAATGAGTTGCCCTGATTGGTATTTTTTGTAAAAGTGTATATACACATCATCGCTCGTTGTACTCATTGCACAATGTTACTTTTATTGTCCAAAGGGGCAATCAAAAATGAATAAAACAAAATGGAAACGTGCATACGTTTGGATCGGTGTGAAGCCAGTGAACAATTTGAGTGGTGGAAACTAAAAGAATATTCATAAATGACTTAGTTATCACACTTAGAATGAGTGTACATTTTTTGTACAAAACACCGTATGTGGGTTATATATATATATATATATATATATATATATATATATATATATATATATATATATATATATATATATATATATATATATATATATATAAATGCCTCAAGGGCTAGGTGGCGCTGTATTTATAACTGAATGTTGTCATAGAGATACCTTCAGGCCTTGATTATAAGCATACATGTCAAGTGTGGGATTTTTTTTGGAGCATGTACCGTGGAGTTATTAAGCATATCCTTCATTCACGATATTGCTTTTAATGTCCACAGAGGCTATCAAAAATAAATAAAAATATATATATGTTTGGATAAGTCTGATGCCAGTGAACATTTTGAGTGGTGGAAACTAAAAGAATATTCATAAATGACTTAGTTATCACACTCAGAATGAGTTGACATTTTTTGTACAAAATACCGTATGTGGGGTATTTTTTTTTTATGCCTCAAGGGCTAGGTGGCGCTGCATATATAACTGAATGTTGTCATAGAGATAGCTTCAGGCCTTGACGATAAACATACATGTCAAGTTTGGGATTTTTTGGAGCATGTACCGGGGAGTTATTAAGCATATCCTTTTTCAGTGCGAAACACAAATTTTGATGCCCCGCCTTCATCATATAGTATTTCGAAAGGTCAAGATTTTTCCCCCTGTCGTTGGCTCAGGACTTGACATGGTCCAGGTCAAGTCTTAACTCAGTCAGATGAAACGTGTAGGAGAAGTGGGCAAAAGTCTGCCCCCTGTGAATGTGCAAAAATTGTCAAAAATGGGACATTCAAAAATTCGTAGCTCACTTCCTGTTCATTTTAGCATATGGGTCCAAGAGACTTTTTTGTAGGTCTTGGGCTCCCTCATACACCTAAAAATATTCGTCGTTCTTGCTTAAACGTACAACCGGGGCTGCTTCGTTAAAAACTTCTAGGGGGCGCTATTGAGTCATTTTTGTAAAAATAGCACAATCAACAATAAAATATTGCTAATTTTACCAGGCCAGATGTGTGTGCCAAGTTTCATGAGTTTCTGTGCATGTTTAGACCCTCAAAACTGGCGTTATTTTCTTGGCGAACAGCGCTTAGCCACACCCACAGCAATTCGCGAAAACTCACAAACTTCGTGTTGTGACATCATGAAGGCCGAAACCCTCATCTGAGCAAATATGAGGTAGGTCCAGTTAACGTGTTTGGAGAAAAACGTAGAAGAAAATTCGTAAGAAAAAAAATTGCCACTAGGTGGCGCTATCAGTTAGATGAAATATAAGTCAGTAGATGTCTTTAGGGCTGGACTCTCATCAAATGTGTGAAATTTTGAGAAGATAGGATCATCTCGGTCAAGTTAATGCAGCTTTTATTTTCACGAAAAATCTTCAGACTTTGCGTCACCGTAGCGGCCACGCCCTTTGGCGAAAAGTTACAATATTCGGTGTGGGGCATGATCAACATCTTAAGGCCTTTCTGACCAATTTTCAAATGGATCCCTTCAACAAGCTCAGCACAGTAGCTAAAAACGTAAAGTATGACATTTATTGTAACCACTAGGTGGCGCTATATGTATAACTGAATTTTATCATATAGATGTTTTCAGGCCGTGACTATTACGTTGCCTGAGAAGTTTGAGATTTTTTGGAGCTTGAACATGGGAGTTATTAAGCATTTGCTCTTTCTGGACAAATGAAATTTTAAAGGCAATATTTGATGCCCCGCCCCCGTCATATAGTATTTCAAAAAGGCAAGATGTTTTGCCCAGTTTTTCTCTCAGGTCTTGAGATGATAAATGCCAAGTTTGAAGTCAATTGGATGAAAAATGTTTGCAAAGGGGGAAAAAGCATGACCACAGTGAATGTGCCAAAATAGGCCAAAATTGGACATAAAAAAATTCATAGCTCACTTCCTGTACATTTTAGCTACATGGTCCCAATAGACTTTTTTGTGCGTCTCGGGGTGCTACACGTGCCTGCCAATTTTCGTTGCTCTAGCTCAAACGTGCCGGGCTTGGTTTTTATTTTTCTATGCTAGGGGGCGCTATAGAGTCGCGTTGTTATGACGACTTCATAATATCAAATTTTTCGCCGGGCCTGAGGAGTGTGCAAAGTTTGGTGAGTTTTCGTAAATGTTTAGGTACCCAAAATCGTGATCGTTTACGGAGAAGAAGAAGAAGAAGAAGAAGAAGAACTAGAGCTGCGAGCAGCTATAAAGGGCCCTCGCAGCCCGGGCCACGTTGGGGTACTTGCACGTTGGGGAACTTGCACATTGGGGTACTGGCACATTGGAAGCAGAATTTCTTTGAAAATGGCATGATAAACGTGGATTTTTTTTTTTTTTTTTTTGCCAGGTGTGATGAGTGTGTCAAGCTCAATGGGTTTTGGTGATTGTTAAGATCTGCAAAAATCAGCGTCTTATTTTTTATTTTTAGGCAATGAGTTGCCCTGATTGGTATTTTTTGTAAAAGTGTATATACACATCATCGCTCGTTGTACTCATTGCACAATGTTACTTTTATTGTCCAAAGGGGCAATCAAAAATGAATAAAACAAAATGGAAATGTACATACGTTTGGATCGGTGTGAAGCCAGTGAACAATTTGAGTGGTGGAAACTAAAAGAATATTCATAAATGACTGAGTTATCACACTTAGAATGAGTGTACATTTTTTGTACAAAATACCGTATGTGGGGTATTTTTTTTTTATTCCTCAAGGGCTAGGTGGCGCTGCATATATAACTGAATGTTGTCACAGAGATAACTTCAGGCCTTGACGATAAACATACATGTCAAGTTTGGGATTTTTTGGAGCATGTACCGGGGAGTTATCAAGCATATCCTTTTTCATTGCGAAACACAAAATTTGATGCCCCGCCCTCATAATATAGTATTTCGAAAAGACAAAATTTTTCCCCCCTGTCGTTGGCTCAGGTCTTGACATGGTCCAGGCCAAGTCTTAACTCAGTCGGATGAAACGTGTAGGAGAAGTGGGCTAAAGTCTGCCCCCTGTGAATGTGCAAAAATCGTCAAAAATGGGACATTCAAAAATTCGTAGCTCACTTCCTGTTCATTTTAGCATATGGGTCCAAGAGACTTTTTTGTAGGTCTTGGGCTCCCTCATACACCTAAAAATATTCGTCGTTCTTGCTTAAACGTACAACCGGGGCTGCTTCGTTAAAAACTTCTAGGGGGCGCTATTGAGTAATTTTTGTAAAAATAGCACAATCAACAATAAAATATTGCTCATTTTACCAGGCCAGATGTGTGTGCCAAGTTTCATGAGTTTCTGTGCATGTTTAGACCCTCAAAACTGGCGTTGTTTTCTTGGCGAACAGCGCTTAGCCACGCCCACAGCAATTCGCGAAAACTCACAAACTTCGTGTTGTGACATCATGAAGGCCGAAACCCTCATCTGAGCAAATAAGAGGTAGGTCCAGTTAACGTGTTTGGAGAAAAACGTAGAAGAAAATTCGTAATAAAAAAAATTGCCACTAGGTGGCGCTATCAGTTAGATGAAATATAAGTCAGTAGATGTCTTTAGGGCTGGACTCTCATCAAATGTGTGAAATTTTGAGAAGATAGGATCATCTCGGTCAAGTTAATGCAGCTTTTATTTTCACGAAAAATCTTCAGACTTTGCGTCACCGTAGCGGCCACGCCCTTTGGCGAAAAGTTACAATATTCGGTGTGGGGCATGATCAACATCTTAAGGCTTTTCTGACCAATTTTCAAATGGATCCCTTCAACGAGCTCAGCACAGTAGCTAAAAACGTAAAGTATGACATTTATTGTAACCACTAGGTGGCGCTATATGTATAACTGAATTTTATCATATAGATGTTTTCAGGCCGTGACTATTACGTTGCCTGAGAAGTTTGAGATTTTTTGGAGCTTGTACATGGGAGTTATTCAGCATTTGCTCTTTCTGGACAAATGAAATTTTAAAGGCAATATTTGATGCCCCGCCCCCGTCATATAGTATTTCAAAAAGGCAAGATGTTTTGCCCAGTTTTTCTCTCAGGTCTTGAGATGATAAATGCCAAGTTTGAAGTCAATTGGATGAAAAAATTTTGCAAAGGGGGAAAAAGCATGACCACAGTGAATGTGCCAAAATAGGCCAAAATTGGACATAAAAAAATTCATAGCTCACTTCCTGTACATTTTAGCTACATGGTCCCAATAGACTTTTTTGTGCGTCTCGCGGTGCTACACGTGCCTGCCAATTTTTGTTGCTCTAGCTCAAACGTGCCGGGCTTGGTTTTTATTTTTCTACGCTAGGGGGCGCTATCGAGTCGCATTGTTATGACGACTTCATAATATCAAATTTTTCGCCGGGCCTGAGGAGTGTGCAAAGTTTGGTGAGTTTTCGTGAATGTTTAGGTACCCAAAATCGCGATCGTTTGCGGAGAATAAAGAAGAAGAAGAATAATAATAATAATAATAATAATAATAATAATTTTTACAAAAACAATAGGGACCTCGCAGCGGTCGCTGCTCGGGCCCTAATAATAATAATAATAATAATCCGATCGAAAAACAATAGGGACCTCGCAGCGGTAGCTGCTCGGGCCCTAACTAGAGCTGCGAGCAGCTATAAAGGGCCCTCGCAGCCCGGGCCACGTTGGGGTCCTTGCACGTTGGGGTACTTGCACGTTGGGGTACTGGCACGTTGGGGTACTGGCATATTGGAAGCAAAATTTCTTTGAAAATGGCATAATAAACGTTTACATGTAGAATATTTTTTTTGCCAGTGTCTGTCAAGCTCAACGGATTTTGGTGATTGTTAAGACCTGCAAAAATCAGCGTCCTTATTTATTTTTAGGCAATGAGTTGCCCTGATTGGTATTTTTTTGTAAAAGTGTATATACACATCATCGCTCGTTGTACTCATTGCACAATGTTTACTTTTATTGTCCAAAGGGGCAATCAAAAATGAATAAAACAAAATGGAAACGTACATACGTTTGGATAGGTGTGAAGCCAGTGAACAATTTGAGTGGTGGAAACTAAAAGAATATTCATAAATGACTTAGTTATCACACTTAGAATGAGTGTACATTTTTTGTACAAAATACCGTATGTGGGGTATTTTTTTAAATTTTTTTTATATAAGCCTCAACGGCTAGGTGGCGCTGTATTTATAACTGAATGTTGTCATAGAGATACCTTCAGGCCTTGATTATAAGCATACATGTCAAGTGTGGGCTTTTTTTTTGGAGCATGTACCGTGGAGTTATTAAGCATATCCTTCATTCACGATATTGCTTTTAATGTCCATAGAGGCTATCAAAAATAAATAAAAATATATATATGTTTGGATAAGTCTGATGCCAGTGAACATTTTGAGTGGTGGAAACTAAAAGAATATTCATAAATGACTTCGTTATCACACTTAGAATGAGTTTACATTTTTTGTACAAAATACCGTATGTGGGGTATTTTTTTTTCATGCCTCAAGGGCTAGGTGGCGCTGCATATATAACTGAATGTTGTCATAGAGATAACTTCAGGCCTTGACGATAAACATACATGTCAAGTTTGGGATTTTTTGGAGCATGTACCGGGAAGTTATCAAGCATATCCTTTTTCATTGCGAAACACAAATTTTGATGCCCCGCCCTCATCATATAGTATTTCGAAAAGTCAAAATTTTTCCCCCTGTCGTTGGCTCAGGTCTTGACATGGTCCAGGCCAAGTCTTAACTCAGTCGGATGAAACGTGTAGGAGAGGTGGGCAAAAGTCTGCCCCCTGTGAATGTGCAAAAATCGTCAAAAATGGGACATTCAAAAATTCGTAGCTCACTTCCTGTTCATTTTAGCGTATGGGTACAAGAGACTTTTTTGTAGGTCTTGGGCTCCCTCATACACCTGAAAATATTCGTCGTTCTTGCTTAAACGTACAACCGGGGCTGCTTCGTTAAAAATTTCGAGGGGGCGCTATTGAGTCATTTTTGTAAAAATAGCACAATCAACAATAAAATATTGCTCATTTTACCAGGCCAGATGTGTGTGCCAAGTTTCAGGAGTTTCTGTGCATGTTTAGACCCTCAAAACTGGCGTTGTTTTCTTGGCGAACAGCGCTTAGCCACGCCCACAGCAATTCGCGAAAACTCACAAACTTCGTGTTGTGACATCATGAAGGCCGAAACCCTCATCTGAGCAAATATGAGGTAGGTCCAGTTAACGTGTTTGGAGAAAAACGTAGAAGAAAATTCGTAAGAAAAAAAATTGCCACTAGGTGGCGCTATCAGTTAGATGAAATATAAGTCAGTAGATGTCTTTAGGGCTGGACTCTCATCAAATGTGTGAAATTTTGAGAAGATAGGATCATCTCGGTCAAGTTAATGCAGCTTTTATTGTCACGAAAAATCTTCAGACTTTGCGGCACCATAGCGGCCACGCCCTTTGGCGAAAAGTTACAATATTCGGTGTGGGGCATGATCAACATCTTAAGGCTTTTCTGACCAATTTTCAACTGGATCCCTTCAACGAGCTCAGCGCAGTAGCTAAAAACGTAAAGTATGACATTTATTGTTACCACTAGGTGGCGCTATATGTATAACTGAATTTTATCATATAGATGTTTTCAGGCCGTGACTATTACATTGCCTGAGAAGTTTGAGATTTTTTGGAGCTTGAACATGGGAGTTATTAAGCATTTGCTCTTTCTGGACAAATGAAATTTTAAAGGCAATATTTGATGCCCCGCCCCCATCATATAGTATTTCGAAAAGGCAAGACTTTTTGCCCAGTTGTTCTCTCACGTCTTGAGATGATAAATGCCAAGTTTGAAGTCAATGGGATGAAAAATTTTTGCAGAGGGGGAAAAAGCATGACCACAGTGAATGTGCCAAAATAGGCCAAAATTGGACATTAAAAAATTCATAGCTCATTTCCTGTACATTTTAGCTACATGGTCCCAATAGACTTTTTTGTGCATCTCGGGGTGCTACACGTGCCTGCCAATTTTCGTTGCTCCAGCTCAAACGTGCCGGGCTTGGCTTTTATTTTTCTACGCTAGGGGGCGCTATAGAGTCGCGTTGTTATGACGACTTCATAATATCAAATCTTTCGCCGGGCCTGAGGAGTGTGCAAAGTTCGGTGAGTTTTCGTGAATGTTTAGGTACCCAAAATCGGGATCGTTTGCGGAGAATAAAGAAGAAGAATAATAATAATAATAATAATAATAATAATAATAATAATAATAATAATTTTTACAAAAACAATAGGGACCTCGCAGCGGTCGCTGCTCGGGCCCTAATAATAATAATAATAATAATAATTTTTACAAAAACAATAGGGACCTCGCAGCGGTCGCTGCTCGGGCCCTAATAATAACTAGAGCTGCGAGCAGCTATAAAGGGCCCTCGCAACCCGGGCCACGTTGGGGTATTTGCACGTCGGGGTACTGGCATGTTGGGGTACTGTCAAATAGGAAACCATCTAAATTTTAAACGTTTTTTCCATGCTTTGTGTTTGTAAAGTTTCATGGAAAGGCCAAAAATGATGCACAATTAACAAAATAAAATCAAAATGGATTGGCACATGGCTATAGAGAATACTCTTTGAATATATTAGGCATGCCTGCCAATATTCACACATCTAGCTGAATCATATAATCGGAAAGACTTCATAAAAATGTCTAGAGGGCGCTATTGAAGCATTTATTGCAAATTTAATAAGAAATCTCTAAAATATTCATGCTTATGACAAGCCTGATGTGTGTGTAAAGTTTCATGAGTTTTTGCACATGTTTAGACCCAAAAAAAAAAAGCAGCATTTTACTTGGCAAACAATGCATCGCCATGAAACGGCGTGCGACAAAATAAATAACTTTCGATAACTTTGTATCTTAAACATCTTAAGATGAAGCACACCAAGTTTGAAGACAGTCGGATAAATTTTGTAGGAGGAGTTCGTTAAAATATGACCCCTAAAAAAGGCCACAAAAAATGGCTACAAATCCCAACGTAAATCAAAATGGCGGACTTCCTGTTTGGTTTAGCAGATGGTTCCAAGAGACTTTTTTGTACATCGTGGGCTCTTATGTATGCCTCTAAATTATCATAGCGCTAGGTGAAACGTACAACCGGGAATGCTTCGTTAAAGAGGAGTTTTTTACCTCAAAATGTGATGACCGGCCCCTACGGGACTTCCTGTTGGGTTTAGCACATGGCACCAAGAGACTTTTTTGTACATCGTGGGCTGTTAAATTTGTCTCCAAATTTTCGTAGCTCTAGCTGCTTCGTACAACTGGGAATGCTTCATTAAGAGGGAATTTTTTCCTTTGCAAACTGTGCATGCCACGGCAACAGCGTGCGACGAAATAAAAAGCTTTCAATAACTTTTCATCTTCAACATTTTAAGATGAATCACACCAAGTTTGGAGATGATCGGATAAACTCTGTAGGAGGAGTTCGTTAAAATAAGACCCCTATGAAATGGCCCAAAAAATGGCAACACGTTCCAAAGTAAATCAAAATGGCGGACTTCCTGTTCGGTTTAGCATATGGTTCAAAAAGAGTTTTTTGTACCTTGAGGGCTGTTACATATGTCTTCAACTGTTGGTAACTCTAGGTGAAATGTACAGCCAGGAATGCTTCATTAAATAAGAATTTTGAAACACAAAATTTGATGCCTCGCCTCTGGCGGACTTCCTGTTAGGTTTAGCATATGGTTCAAAAAGAGTTTTTTGTAGATCATAGTCTGTTACATATGTGTACCAATTTTCGTGGCTCTCAATTAAACGTACCACGGCAATGCTTTGTTAAGTAAGAATTTTGAAACTGTAAATTTGATGCCCCGCCACCGTCATATAGTATGTCAAAAACTTTAGATTTTTTACCATGATGTTGTCCCAGGTGTTGAGATGGTACAGCCCAAGTTTGAAGTCAATCGGGTTAACCGTGTAGGAGAAGCGGGCAAAAGTATGACCCCTGTAAATGTGCAAAAATTGGCAAAAATTGGACATTTAAATACTCATACCTCACTTTCTGTCTATTTTAGGGTACACACTTCAAAGAGGTTTTTGTTCATTGGGATGTGCTACAGGTGCCACACAATTTTCATAGCCGTCGGACAATCGTAGCGGGACAGGGATCCGTTTAACCTATGTAGGGGGCGCTAAGGAGCCATTTTTCTGTTATCATGTATGGCGACTTTAAAATATCAAATTTTTCGCCAGGCCTGATGTGCGTGTAAAGTTTGGTGAGTTTTCGGTCACGTTTAGTGTCTCAAAAATGTGATCGTTTGCGGAGAATAATAATAATAATAATAATAATAATAATAATAACTAGAGCTGCGAGCAGCTATAAAGGGCCCTCGCAACCCGGGCCACGTTGGGGTATATGCAAGTCGGGGGACTTGCACGTTGGGGTACTGTTAAATAGATAAGGACCATGGAAAATAGAAATGCATTTGCCGTGCCTTGTGTGTAAAAAGGTGCAGTAAAAGGCCAAAAATGATGCACAATTCCCAAAATAAATTCAAAAGTGTGGACTTTCTGATGTGTGTGCAAAGTTTCATGAAAAGTCGCTCGTTTGATATTCAAAACCAGCATCTGTTCATTTGAAAACATTGCATGGCACAGAGATGGTGTGTGATCAAATAAAAAGCTTTTTGATGACTCTTAATGTGGTGTCGCTGTGCAACACATATGTATTCATGACATAGTGAAGTATTGTGACAGTTTTGTAGGGTCCAGCAAACAGTAAATGTGTGACAGTTATTCAAGAAAAAATGTAGCTTTGAAGCAGGCTAACCAATGACATCATCTAAAGGGGAAAAAAGCACATGAGCAAGCATAGGTATAAGTAGAGGAGAAAAAGAGATGAAAGAAGTGCGAGAGATGGAACAGGAGAGGAATGCAGCTGTTTATGTATAGCTGTTGTAACAGGACAGATTAAATAACACTTTAACCTGGGGTTAACAGCGCCCTAGGACAGATAAACTCTTTAGTGTAAAAGTTTTCTGGGACAGATGAATCCCTTGGGGTCAAAGAGTTTGGGTTAGCACATAGTCTGTCTTAGGATAATGTAACCTCCATGGATGAATTAGTCCTAGGACGCTTTGACCTGCGGGCTAAAACTTCAGGGGGGTTAACCTGTCCTGTTATATTGTGATCATCGTCTTCGTGCATGTCCTCAGTGGCTTCTTCTGTCTGTGTGGCAGCATTTGATACATCTGTAGAACAAAAAAGAATGAAGAATCATGTTAGATCTGTGAAGTTTGGTTGTCTTAGGTGTAGTTTACAGAACAGTCGTGTGCATATTTTTAGCATGGTAGTGTCTTAATACAAATGCATATTATGTAATGCACTGTATATGGATATTACAGACGTAATATTTGACGGTGATCTTATATTCATAGTTTTTGCCCGTTAATAAATAATATAGCTAGTAAGTAATAAGACACGCAAAAATGGTATAGTTGAATCCTCTGGGTCAAAAAGCAATGTTTTAGGATTGTGTGATGAAATGATGAATAAAAGTAAGGATACGACAGGTACATAAATGGTTATGTAAGTGTAACGTGTTGGTGCAAAACGTTGTGGTCGTGTTGCATGTTACTCAATGGCTGTGTGTGTCAAAACGAGTTTATTTGAAAGAATATACAAATATATACACACGGACATATATATTTATACAGTATAACAGTACCGCATGTATTGGTTTTAAGGAAAGAGTTGAAAAGCAGTGTTCAGAAAAAAGCATAAGACGCACAAAGTACCATTTCACTACATGTAATAAGTTGTCGAGTAGACATGTGAATTAAGTGGTTAAGATAGTGGCTACTGTGCAAGTAAGCTTCAATTGTCTCTAAAAGGTTAGCATATGTGTTCTACATGATATCAATGGCTAGACGTGCTCGTGGAGAAACATTACAAACAGAAAAACACACTAAAGGTGCCTTTAACAAACCTGTTAATAAATGAGAACTTAATACATATATGTATGGCATACTGTATATGATTGAGAAAGTTGTCCTGTTTAGTTTATGTATTGTATACTTACGGAAAAAAGTTGGCAATCTTTGCGTATGGAGATGATTAGAGGGTCTTTATCAAAAGAGAATTTGCTTGGTGATTTGTTCATGTTCTGTAGAAAAGCAAAGGAGTAGAAATAAATACAGTATCATACTTCATAAACATACAAGAAATTTGTAGCTGTATTAACCATTGTTGGTATTTGAAGTGATAATTTAGGAATAGAAGTGTAGTGATTGCAGAATTTATAGAGTGCTTACCTTGTATGACTTTGTAGATGGAAATGTCTTTTGTTGAAAGAGCTCTTTGTTGTCTACTATATATGCAAGGACAAGCATAAGTAGGTGTGGTTATGAAGTACTTGACCATTGAAATAAAGCAGTGGTATCAAATGTATGGACCGTGGTTTGGCTCAGGCCTGCAAAGGGGTTTAATGTGGCACAAGAGATAATCTTGTAAGGTACAAAAAATAATAATAATATAATAGGTATGCCTCTGAGTTTTCACAAATCTAGGTCAAGTCAAGTCATCTTTAGTTATTTCGCGCTTGAATCATCCAATCGGAAATGCTCCATAAAAAATGTATAGAGGGTGCGATTTATTGCAAATTGCACAAGAAATCTCTAAAAATTCATGTTAATGACAAGTCTGATGTGTGTGCAAAGTTTCACGAGTTTTCACACATGTATAGATAAAAAAAAACAAAGCAGCACTTTACTTGGCAACCAATGCATCGCTATAGCAGCAGCGTGCGACAAAATAAAAAACTTTCGATAAATTTGCATCTTAAACATCTTAAGATGAAACACACCAAGTTTGAACACGGTCGGATGAATTTTGTAGGAGGAGTTAAAATATGACCCCTAAAAAAGGCCACAAAAAAAGGCTACAAATCCCATCATAAATCAAAATGGCGGACTTCCTGTTTGGTTTAGCACATGGTTCCAAGAGACTTTTTTGTACATCGTGGGCTCTTATGTATGCCTCTAAATTATCATAGCGCTAGGTGAAACGTACAACCGGGAATGCTTCGTTAAAGAGGAGTTTTTTAGCTCAAAATGTGATGCCCGGCCACTACGGGACTTCCTGTTGGGTTTAGCACATGGCACCAAGAGACTTTTTTGTACATCGTGGGCTGTTACATTTGTCTCCAAATTTTCGTAGCTCTAGCTGCTTCGTACAACTGGGAATGCTTCATTAAGAAGGAATTTTTTCCTTTGCAAACTGTGCATGCCACGGCAACAGCGTGCGACAAAATAAAAAGCTTTCAATAACTTTTCATCTTCAACATCTTAAGATGAATCACACCAAGTTTGGAGATGATCGGATAAACTCTGTAGGAGGAGTTCGTTAAAATAAGACCCCTATGAAATGGCCCAAAAAATGGCAACACGTTCCAAAGTAAATCAAAATGGCGGACTTCCTGTTCGGTTTAGCATATGGTTCAAAAAGAGTTTTTTGTACCTTGAGGGCTGTTACATATGTCTTCAAATATTGGTAACTCTAGGTGAAATGTACAGCCGGGAATGCTTCATTAGGTTAGAATTTTGAAACACAAAATTTGATGCCTCGCCTCTGGCGGACTTCCTGTTAGGTTTAGCATATGGCACCAACAGGCTTTTTTGTAGATCATAGTCTGTTACATATGTGTACCAATTTTCGTAGCTCTAGATTAAACGTACCACCGGCAATGCTTCGTTAAGTAAGAATTTTGAAACTGTAAATTTGATGCCCCGCCACCGTCATATAGTATGTCAAAAACTTTAGATTTTTTACCATGATGTTGTCCCAGGTGTTGAGATGGTACAG
Source organism: Festucalex cinctus (assembly GCF_051991245.1). Classification (NCBI taxonomy): domain Eukaryota; kingdom Metazoa; phylum Chordata; class Actinopteri; order Syngnathiformes; family Syngnathidae; genus Festucalex; species Festucalex cinctus. The sequence goes on from NC_135424.1 coordinate 24,041,637, forward strand.
CCCAAGTTTGAAGTCAATCGGGTTAACCGTGTAGGAGAAGCGGGCAAAAGTATGACCCCTGTAAATGTGCAAAAATGGGCCAAAATTGGACATTCAAATACTCATACCTCACTTCCTGTCTATTTTAGGGTACACATGTCAAAGAGGTTTTTGTTCATCTGGATGTGCTACAGGTGCCACACAATTTTCGTAGCCATAGGACAATCGTAGCGGGACAGGGATCCGTTAAACCTATGTAGGTGGCGCTACAGAGCCATTTTTCTGTTATCATGTATGGCGACTTTAAAATATCAAATTTTTCGCCAGACCCGATCTGCGTGTAAAGTTTGGTGAGTTTTCGTTCATGTTTAGTGCCTCAAAAATGTGGTTGTTTGCGGAAAAGAATAATAACAAAGAAAAAGAAGAAGAAGAAGAAGAAGAATAATAATAAGAATTCCTTCAGGAACAATAGGGACCTCGCAGCGGTCGCTGCTCGGGCCCTAATAAGAATTCCTACAAAAACAATAGGGCCTCGCAGCGGCACCGCCGCCGCCGCTGCTCGGGCCCTAATAATAAGAATTCCTTCAGGAACAATAGGGACCTCGCAGCGGTCGCTGCTCGGGCCCTAATAACTAGGGCTGCGAGCAGCTATAAAGGGCCCTCGCAACCTGGGCCACGTTGGGGTACTTGCACGTCGGGGTACTGGCACGTTGGGGTACTGTCAAATCGGACAAGGACCATCTAAAATGTTTTTGACAAGCTTTGTGAGTGCAAAAGGCCAAAGATGGTGTGCAATTCCCAAAATAAATTCAAAATGGCGGACTTCCTTTTAGGTTTAGCATACGGCTACAGAATACTTTTTGTAGGTCTTAAGCTAATAGGTATGCCTCCCAGTTTTCACAAATCTAGGTCAAGTCATCTTTAGTTGTGTATCGCTTGAATCATACAATTGGAAATGCTCCATAAAAATGCATAGAGGGCGCTATTGAGCACAACGTTGGGTTACTCGCACGTCAGGGTACTGGCATGTTGGGGTACTGTTACATGGAAGAAGGACCATTTAAAATGTTAGTTTTTTCCATGCCTTGTCTGTGCAAAGTTTAATGAAAGAGGCCAAAAATGATGTATAATTCCCAAAATAAAATCAAAATAGCGGACTTCCTCTTTGGTTTGGCAAATGGCTACATAATACTTTTTTGTAGGTTTTAGGCTGATAGGGGTCTGTCCTAATTTTCACAAATCTAGCAGAATCATACAATCGGAAATACTTCATAAAAATGTCTAGAGGGCGCTATTTATTGCAAATTGCACAATAAATCTCTAAAAATTCATGTTCATGACAAGTCTGATGTGTTTGCAAAGTTTCATGAGTTTTCACACATGTATAGATAAAAAAACAAAGCAGCACTTTACTTGGCAAACAATGCATCGCTATAGCAGCAGCGTGCGACAAAATAAAAAACTTTCGATAACTTTGCATCTTAAACATCTTAAGATGAAACACACCAAGTTTGAAGACGGTCGGATGAACTTTGTACGAGGAGTTCGTTAAAATATGACCCCTGAAAAAGGCCACAAAAAATGGCAACAAATCCCATCGTAAATCAAAATGGCGGACTTCCTGTTTGGTTTAGCACATGGTTCCAAGAGACTTTTTTGTACATCGTGGGCTCTTATGTATGCCTGCAAATTATCATAGCGCTAGGTGAAACGTACTACCGGGAATGCTTAGTTAAAGAGGAGTTTTTTAGCTCAAAATGTGATGCCCGGCCCCTGGGGGACTTCCTGTTGGGTTTAGCACATGGCACCAAGAGACTTTTTTGTACATTGTGGGCTGTTACATATGTCTACAAATTTTTGTAGCTCTAGCTGCTTCGTACAACTGGGAATGCTTCATTAAGAAGGATTTTTTTCCTTTGCAAAAAGTGCATGCCACGACAACAGCGTGCGACGAAATAAAGAGCTTTCAATAACTTTTCATCCTCAACATCTTAAGATGAGTCACACCAAGTTTGAAGATGATCGGATAAACTCTGTAGGAGGAGTTCGTTAAAATAAGACCCCTATGAAATGGCCCAAAAAATGGCAACACATTCCAAAGTAAATCAAAATGGCGGACGCCCTGTTAGGTTTAGCATATGGTTCAAAAAGAGTTTTTTGTACCTTGAGGGCTGTTACATATGTCTTCAAATGTTGGTAACTCTAGGTGAAATGTACAGCCGGGAATGCTTCATTAAATAAGAATTTTGAAACACAAAATTTGATGCCTCGCCTCTGGCGGACTTCCTGTTAGGTTTAGCATATGGCACCAACAGGCTTTTTTGTAGATTATAGTCTGTTACATATGTGTACCAATTTTCGTAGCTCTAGATTAAACGTACAACCGGCAATGCTTCGTGAAGTAAGAATTTTTAAACTCTAAATTTGATGCGCCGCCACCGTCATATAGTATATCAAAAACTTCACTACACACTTCAAAGAGGTTTTTGTTCATTGGGATGTGCTACAGGTGCCACACAATTTTCATAGCCGTCGGACAATCGTAGCGGGACAGGGATCCGTTTAACCTATGTAGGGGGCGCTAAGGAGCCATTTTTCTGTTATCATGTATGGCGACTTTAAAATATCAAATTTTTCGCCAGGCCTGATGTGCGTGTAAAGTTTGGTGAGTTTTCGTTCACGTTTAGTGTCTCAAAAATGCGATTGTTTGCGGAGAAGAAAAAGAAGAATAATAAGAAGAATTCCTACAAAAACAATAGGGCCTCGCAGCGGCACCGCCGCCGCCGCTGCTCGGGCCCTAATAATAATAAGAATTCCTTCAGGAACAATAGGGACCTCGCAGCGGTCGCTGCTCGGGCCCTAATAATAATAATAATAACTAGAGCTGCGAGCAGCTATAAAGGGCCCTCGCAACCCCGGCCACGTTGGGGTATTTGCACGTCGGGGTACTGGCATGTTGGGGTACTGTCAAATAGGAAACCATCTAAATTGTAAACGTTTTTGCCATGCTTTGTGTTTTTAAAGTTTCATGGAAAGGCCAAAAACGATGCACAATTAACAAAATAAAATCAAAATGGATTGGCACATGGCTATATAGAATACTTTTTGAATATATTCGGCATGCCTGCCAATATTCACACATCTAGCTGAATCATATAATCGGAAAGACTTCATAAAAATGTCTAGAGGGCGCTATTGAGCCATTTATTACAAATTGCACAACAAATCTCTAAATAAAATATTCATGTTCCAGACAGGTCTGGTGTGTGCGCAAAGTTTTGTGAGTTTTCACCCATATTTAGACTCTCAAAAAAGCATTTTTCTTCACAAACAATGCATGGCTACAGCAAAGGAGTGTGACAAAATAAAAAAATTCAATAACTTTTCATCTTAAATATCTTAAGATGAAACACGCCAAAGAATGAAGACGATCTGATAAGTTCTGTTGAAAATATGACCCCTATAAAAGGCCCCAAAAAATGGCTACAAATACCAAAGTAAATCAAAATGGCAGACTTCCTTTTTGATTCAGCATATGGCTTTAGAAACCTTTTTGTAAGTCTTAGGCTGATAGGTATCCCAATTTTTACAAATCTAGCTGAATCATAAAACACAAAACATTTGCAAAAGCTTCATAAAAATGTCTAGAGGGCGCTATTGAACCATTTATTGCAAATTGAATAAGAAATCTCTAAAATATTCATGCTGATGACAAGCCTGATGTGTGTGTAAATTTTCATGAGTTTTTGCACATGTTTAGACCAAAACAAAAAAGCAGCATTTTACTTGGCAAACAATGCATCGCCATGACAACGGCGTGCGACAAAATAAATAACTTTCGATAACTTTGCATCTTAAACATCTTAAGATGAAGCACACCAAGTTTAAAGACAGTCGGATAAATTTTGTAGGAGGAGTTCGTTAAAATATGACCCCTAAAAAAGGCCACAAAAAATGGCTACAAATCCCAACGTAAATCAAAATGGTGGACTTCCTGATTGGTTTAGCATATGGCTCCAAGAGACTTTTTTTGTACATCCTGAGCTCTTATGTTTGCCTGCAAATTATCATAGCTTTAGGTGAAACGTACAACCGGGAATGCTTTGTCTGTTTAATCAAAATACAAAATATGGTGTGCAATTCGATGCATTGCTATGTCAACAGCGTGTGACAAAATAAAAAACTTTCGATTACTTTGCATCTTAAACATCTTAAGATGAAACATACCAAGTTTGAAGACAGTCGGATAAATTTTGTAGGAGGGGTTCGTTAAAATATGACCCCTGAAAAAGGCCACAAAAAATGGCAACAAATCCCATCATAAATCAAAATGGCGGACTTCCTGTTTGGTTTAGCACATGGTTCCAAGAGACTTTTTTGTACATCGTGGGCTCTTATGTATGCCTGCAAATTATCATAGCGCTAGGTGAAACGTACAACCGAGAATGCTTCGTTAAAGAGGAGTTTTTTTTAGCTCAAAATGTGATGCCCGGCCCCTGGGGGACTTCCTGTTGCGTTTAGCACATGGCACCAAGAGAAATTTTTGTACATCCTGGGCTGTGACATATGTCTACAATTTTTCGTCGCTCTAGCTGCTTCGTACAACTGGGAATGCTTCATTAAGAAGGATTTTTTTCCTTTGCAAAAAGTGCATGCCACGATAACAGCGTGTGACGAAATAAAAAACTTTCAATAACTTTTCATTTTCAACATCTTAAGATGAATCACACCAAGTTTGAAGATGATCGGATAAACTCTGTAGGAGGAGTTTGTTAAAATATGACCCCTATGAAATGGCCAAAAAAAATGGCAACACATTCCAAAGTAAATCAAAATGGCGGACGTCCTGTTAGGTTTAGCATATGGTTCAAAAAGAGTTTTTTGTACCTCGAGGGCTGTTATATACCTCTACAAATTTTGGTAACTCTAGGTGAAACGTACAGCCGGGTATGCTTTGTTAAAGAGGAGTTTTTTTTTAGCTCAAAATGTGATGCCCGGCCCCTGGGGGACTTCCTGTTGGGTTTAGCACAGGGCACCAAGAGACTTTTTTGTACATCTTGGGCTGTTACATATGTCTACAAATTTTCGTAGCTCTAGCTGCTTCGTACAACTGGCAATGCTTCTTTAAGGATATTTTTTTTTCCTTTGCAAACAGTGCATGCCATGACAACAGCTTCCGACGAAATACAAAGCTTTCAATAACTTTTCATCTTCAACATCTTAAGATGAATCACACCAAGTTTGAAGATGATCGGATAAACACTGTAGGAGGAGTTCGTTAAAATAAGGCCCCAATGAAATGGCCAAAAAAATGGCAACACGTTCCAAAATAAATCAAAATGGTGGACTTCCTGTTAGGTTTAGCATATGGTTCAAAAAGAGTTTTTTGTAGGTCATAGTCTGTTACATATGTGTACCAATTTTCGTAGCTCTAGATTAAACGTACAACCGGCAATGCCTCGTGAAGTAAGAATTTTTAAACTCTAAATTTGATGCGCCGCCGCCATCATATATTATATCAAAAACTTTTCATTTTTCACAATGATGTTGTCCCAGGTGTTGAGATGGTCCATCCCAAGTTTGAAGTCAATCGGGTTAACCGTGTAGGAGAAGCGGGCAAAAGTATGACCCCTGTAAATGTGCAAAAATTGGCAAAAATTGGACATTTAAATACTCATACCTCACTTTCTGTCTATTTTAGGGTACACACTTCAAAGAGGTTTTTGTTCATTGGGATGTGCTACAGGTGCCACACAATTTTCATAGCCGTCGGACAATCGTAGCGGGACAGGGATCCGTTTAACCTATGTAGGGGGCGCTAAGGAGCCATTTTTCTGTTATCATGTATGGCGACTTTAAAATATAAAATTTTTCGCCAGGCCTGATGTGCGTGTAAAGTTTGGTGAGTTTTCGGTCACGTTTAGTGTCTCAAAAATGTGATCGTTTGCGGAGAATAATAATAATAATAATAATAATAATAAGAAGAAGAAGAAGAATTCCTACAAAAACAATAGGGCCTCGCAGCGGCACCGCCGCCGCCGCTGCTCGGGCCCTAATAATAAGAATTCCTACAAAAACAATAGGGCCTCTCAGCGGCACCGCCGCCGCCGCTGCTCGGGCCCTAACTAGAGCTGCGAGCAGCTATAAAGGGCCCTCGCAACCCGGGTCACGTTGGGGTATTTGCACGTCGGGGTCCTGGCATGTTGGGGTACTGTCAAATAGGAAACCATCTAAATTGTAAACGTTTTTGCCATGCTTTGTGTTTGTAAAGTTTCATGGAAAGGCCAAAAATGATGCACAATTAACAAAATAAAATCAAAATGGATTGGCACATGGCTATATAGAATACTTTTTGAATATATTAGGCATGCCTGCCAATATTGACACATCTAGCTGAATCATATAATCGGAAAGACTTCACAAAAATGTCTAGAGGGCGCTATTGAGCAATTTATTACAAATTGCACAACAAATCTCTAAATAAAATATTCATGTTCCAGACAGGTCTGGTGTGTGTGCAAAGTTTTGTGAGTTTTCGCCCATATTTAGACTCTCAAAAAAGCATTTTTCTTCACAAACAATGCATGGCTACAGCAAAGGCGTGTGACAAAATAAAAAAATTCAATAACTTTTCATCTTAAATATCTTAAGATGAAACACGCCAAAGAATGAAGACGATCTGATAAGTTCTGTTGAAAATATGACCCCTATAAAAGGCCCCAAAAAATGGCAGACTTCCTGTTTGATTCAGCATATGGCTTTAGAAACCTTTTTGTAAGTCTTAGGCTGATAGGTATCCCAATTTTTACAAATCTAGCTGAATCATAAAATACAAAACATTTGCAAAAGCTTCATAAAAATGTCTAGAGGGTGCTATTGAACCATTTATTGCAAATTGAATAAGAAATCTCTAAAATATTCATGCTTATGACAAGCCTGATGTGTGTGTAAAGTTTCATGAGTTTTTGCACGTTTAGACCAAAAAAAAGCAGCATTTTATTTGGCAAACAATGCATCGCCATGACAACGGCGTGCGACAAAATAAATAACTTTCGATAACTTTTCATCTTCAACATCTTAAGATGAATCACACCAAGTTTGGAGATGATCGGATAAACTCTGTAGGAGGAGTTCGTTAAAATAAGACCCCTATGAAATGGCCCAAAAAATGGCAACACGTTCCAAAGTAAATCAAAATGGCGGACTTCCTGTTCGGTTTAGCATATGGTTCAAAAAGAGTTTTTTGTACTTTGAGGGCTGTTACATATGTCTTCAAATTTTGGTAACTCTAGGTGAAATGTACAGCCGGGAATGCTTCATTAAGTAAGAATTTTGAAACACAAAATTTGATGCCTCGCCTCTGGCGGACTTCCTGTTAGGTTTAGCATATGGCACCAACAGGCTTTTTTGTAGATCATAGTCTGTTACATATGTGTACCAATTTTCGTAGCTCTCGATTAAACGTACAACCGGGAATGCTTCGTTAAAGAGGAGTTTTTTAGCTCAAAATGTGATGCCCGGCCCCTGGGGGACTTCCTGTTGGGTTTAGCACATAGCACCAAGAGACTTTTTTGTACATTGTGGGCTGTTACATATGTCTACAAATATTCGTAGCTCTAGCTGCTTCGTACAACTGGGAATTCTTCATTAAGAAGAATTTTTTTTCTTAGGCAAACAAGTGCATGCCACGCCAACAGCGTGCGACGAAATAAAAAGCTTTCAATAACTTTTCATCTTCAACATCTTAAGATGAATCACACCAAGTTTGAAGATGATGGGATAAACTCTGTAGGAGGAGTTCGTTAAAATAAGACCCCTATGAAATGGCCAAAAAAATGGCAACACGTTCCAAAGTAAATCAAAATGGTGGACTTTCTGTTAGGTTTAGCACATGGTTCAAAAAGAGTTTTTTGTACCTTGAGGGCTGTTACATATGTCTTCAAATTTTGGTAACTCTAGGTGAAACGTACAGCCGGGAATGCTTCTTTAATTAAGAATTTTGAAACGCAAAATTAGATGCCCCGCCTCTGGCGGACTTCCTGTTGGGTTTAGCATATGGCACCAAAGACTTTTTTGTAGATCATAGTCTGTTATATATGTGTACCAATTTTCGTAGCTCTAGGTTAAACTTACAACCGGCAATACTATGTTAAGTAAGAATTTTGAAACTCTAAATTTGATGCCCCGCCGCCGTCATATGAAGTCATATACGTTTAGTGTCTCAAAAATGCGATTGTTTGCGGAGAAGAAAAAGAAGAAGAATAAGAAGAATTCCTACAAAAACAATAGGGCCTCGCAGGGCACCGCCGCCGCCGCTGCTCGGGCCCTAATAATAAGAATTCCTACAAAAACAATAGGGCCTCGCAGCGGCACCGCCGCTGCTCGGGCCCTAATAAGAATTCCTTGAAAAACAATAGGGCCTCGCAGCGGCACCGCCGCCGCCGCTGCTCGGGCCCTAATAAGAAGAATTCCTACAAAAACAATAGGGCGTCGCAGCGGCACCGCCGCCGCCGCTGCTCGGGCCCTAATAAGAATTCCTACAAAAACAATAGGGCCTCGCAGCGGCACCGGTGGCGGCCGCTGCTCGGGCCCTAATAAGAATTCCTTCAGGAACAATAGGGACCTCGCAGCGGTCGCTGCTCGGGCCCTAATAAGAAGAATTCCTACAAAAACAATAGGGCCTCGCAGCGGCACCGCCGCTGCCGCTGCTCGGGCCCTAATAAGAAGAAGAATTCCTACAAAAACAATAGGGCCGTGCAAATACGTATAAATTTATACTCATTCATTCACCTAAAACCTTATAAATATCCCATTACCCTTCGCCTTAACCAGGTACTTCAGAATCTTGCCAGAGTCGTGAGGTTTAAATGGTCAGGAGACCAGAGAAAAGGTCAGAAAAAAAAAGAAATAAAGAGAAAAGAAAGGTAAATCAAAGTGAAATCCAGCACCGACCAAACACTTCCTGCCTTCCCCATGATTACAAAATCAAAGTCTTACGCCAACCCCGGAAGCCTCTAAATTCCAGCAAATTTAGCGAGATCTCAAGAGACCAGAGGAAAAACTAAAGAGAGGAAGGAGGGAAGGATCGATAAGGCAGAGTGAGATCCATACAAGCCAGTACATCCAATCCATCAAAGTGAAGTCCAGCACCAACAAGACCCCTCCTGCGTGGTTACAAAACCAGAGTCTTATACCAACCCCAGAAACCTCCTACTTCTAATAAATTAAGATCTCAAGTGACCAGAGGAAAAACTAAAGAGAGGAAGGAGGGAAGGATAGATAAAGCAAAGTGAGAACCACAGACACCAGCACCAACTGATTCAAGGGGCTGTGGGAGGGAGAGGGTACTTCTGTTGAGTTTCAGTAGATGCTGGTGCGACGGATCTGGCATGCATAAGGACCACCACCAAAGAAAGAAGCCGTCAACCGCGGTCCAGCAAAGCGAGCACTTCCCCCCCCCCGGAATCCCCAGGCCGCGGCAGCACCAAGGCCACCCCCAAGCCACCCGAGCGGACACCGGTCGGCGAGCCGACCCAGACACCCGGAACACCCCCGCCCCAGCCCCGGCCCACACCCCCGAGCCCAAGGCCGCAGAACGAGGCCCAGCGGGCCCCCACAGCGCCCCACCGGTCCCCAGCCCCCATCCCCCCACGACCCCCCCGCACCCCACCCAAACCCGCCATCCACCACGACCCAGGCCCCACCACCCCCGACCCCCAAACCCCCGAACACACCCCGACCCCCAGCACCCAACCCCCCACCCACCCATACCTCCACCCCCCCCCCCAAACAAACAGCCCCCCCCCCCCCCCCCCCGACGGCCGCCACCCCCCCCCGCGAACCCGGCCCCCCGCGAGAACCCCCCCCCCGAAACCGGCACCGGGCAGCAGCGCAGAGAGGGAAGATGTGCCCACCCCACCTCCAGCCGCGCGAGATTGGCACAGCGGCGGGAGGGGGGAAGCAGAGGAGGAAGCACCAGGGGAGAAGGCGGAACACCAGAACACCGAGCCCGGTGGGGAGAGGCCCCGGTCATCACGCCAGAGTACTAGTGGCACCTAACCCTGTTACTGAGTCCGCCAGCTCGCCGACTGGCGAGCTCTACCCTTACACCGTGAATGTGGCCCCACCCAGTGTATATACAAGTGTGTGCGTGTGGTGCATTAAAATTGGGAGCAGGTGAGTCGGAGCAGAGGGAAAAAATTTCCCCTACTCCGACACACCCGTATCCCCCCCAAAAAAATGAATATGTATATGTGTGGTGCATTAAAAAAGGGAATGGAGGGACAAAGTGGTGGGGCAGGGACACAAATGGGGGGGACCACAGCGCTGCCAGGCACTGCAGTCCATCCCCTCTGATGGCTCCCCGCCCCAACTCACCCCTCCCCTTGGACGTGAGGTGCATTAAAATTGGAGGGGAGTTGAAGGGTGAAGACGGTGTTTCCACCCTTCCCCACCCCACCAAGAAATGTGTTGTGTGCCCTATGTGTATATTTACAAAGTGTATAGTGCAAGCTAGTGAAGTGAGTAAGAGGAGCGACCAGCGGGGCCTCACCCAACCCGGCGGGTGTAGGTGGCACGCCCGCCCCCCACGCACGCACACGCACGCACGCACGCGCACGCAAACGCACACACGCAAACGCTGCTCGGGCCCTAATGAAGTTCAATATTTTTGTAAGGTTAAGTGTTTAGTATTCCAATGTAAAAGAGCTGTGATTAAATTCCAGGATTCCAATTTTCTTTCAAGTGTTTTGTACTTTTTTGCGGGTATCGATGTGAAATGGGTCTTAAATTGTATTCATTATGGTCTTTGAAAAATTTCTTAAAAAGTCTGAAATTTAGCTTGTCGAAACCTTCATCCACACGCAATTCCTCCAGAAATTGCTTCATCAGGTTATTATTCCATTTCCTTATTCCGCCATATATTGTCCTTCAACAACTTCCACATTTCTCAACCGCTTCAAACCATTCCAACTTCAACATGTTCCAAACATTTACACTTTGTGGACTATTGTTCTCATTCCTGATTTTTACCGTTTTCCCACAATTCATTATTTATCACCCCGAAAACCCCCCATTGATTTCGAGTGAGGCATTCAAAAATTCACTCCCATTTGAAATTCAAAATATTCAGCTCATTTAATTCACCTTGGGATCAATCGTCAACACTCCCCCAAATCCCTTAAAGTAAAACTTCTACATTTTTCCACAAAATATAACAAAATTTCTTACGGTAGGTGCTTAGGTTAGGGTTAGGACTTAGTGTTCATATTTGTTCCTATTGCAAATTCAATATCATTCCTTTTCGAAATTCAAAATTTTCACTTCCGATTCGATATTGATATTGCAGCCTCGAGTACTGCCGATATCAATTTATGTTTTTTCAACTGTGAGTTGACATTTTCACAAGGGGGCTTTATTTTTGAAAAATGTAATAATGCAGCAGGCACTTGAAATATGCTATTGCATTGAACCAAGGATTGTTTTTCTAAGGAAAGAAAAAAAAAACATACGACAACCACAAAAGCTGTATTTGAGGGGGATGCAAAGAAACTGTATCTAGTTGTCTTTGAAAACATGCCGTAAGTGTATGCATGTATCTGCAGGTATATGCTGTGTACACTCTAAAAAAAAAACAAATATATATTTCATATTTTCTTAAAAAGGGTTTAAAAGAAAAATTTCAAGGAAGGACAGAGATTGTGAGGTTTGTGACTTGTGTGTTCGGTGTGTGTCCATCAGTCAGGGTTCAGTTGCAGCCTTTGGCCATTGTCTCCCTCTGTGACCAATATAAAAGCATCATAACCCTTTCAGCTCAGGCATATTTAGAGAGCAGATAAAGGCACCTTTTACAAACTGGATACACGTTGGGCACAAAGCCCGGGGTCAAGCGCAACAAATTGACAACCCTCTTTCTGACGGAGGTGATTGGATTTTGGGGGGGTTGAGAGTGGACCGCCCATTGAGCCCTTGGCCAAATACTTGCACATTCTCTCAGTGGAGTTGTGCGAATTCATGTGTAATTGGTCCTAGATTAGTCTAACTTCATTTATATTTGTCTTGGTTTTCATAGATTTATTTTCAAGAGAACACTTAGGAACTTTCATAATTGAAATAACATTAAAAACAGTTCATTATTCCATTGAGCGCAGAGAAAGACATACAAATGCAATAACAAGCAAGTAATGTCTCCATGTGTAGCAAGTGAATTCACTGTTTGAATATTAATTTCAGTATTATTTTCATTAGATTAAATACATAGAAGTTTTAAAATGATCAATAATTTGAACACCAGCACTAAATGGTTTGGGTCCTGAATATATCCAAGAAATACTGATTGAGTACAAACCCAGCAGGGCTCTGAGATCTACAGACTTGGGCCAACTAGTGGAACCCAGAGTTCGAAGCAAACATGGTGAAGCTGCATTTAGCTATTATGCTGCACACAGGTGGAATAGGCTTCCAACAGAAGTGAAGTCAGCCCCGAATGTAAATGCTTTTCAATCCAGGTTAAAAACTTTGCTTTTTTCTTATACCTTTGATGAGGGACATTTGAACAGCTTTAATTAAGGTCTTATTTATTATTATTATTATTATTGTTATTATTTTAAACTTCCTTATGTTAAATGTTTTAAAGTTTGTTGAATAATGTTTTAAGATTGTTATTGTCTGTTCTTTTTAGTAAATTCTGTAACCCTAACCCTAACCCTAACCCTAACCCTAATTTCATTTATTTTTCTTCCTCTGAATGTTAACTACTGTTTCTTGATGCTTATGTGTTGTCTTTCCTTGTGTAAAGCACATTGAGTTGCCTTGTGTATGAAATGTGCTATACAAATAAACTTGCCTTGCCTTGCCTTGCAGGGAGACGCAAAAGCCTTAGTGTGCTATGTTCTCATTGTTGTACTGACCTGTGAGGTTATGGGTGTAATGTAGTGTTATGCTACCACCTTTTCTTCGACTACAGAACTGGTAGGGGTGGGTGATATGACAATATTAGATCATTAAGAATTTTAATGTGTTGACGATTTCATAAATCTGACAGATCGTCTGTGGCACATTCTATATACTTCAACTTTATGCGGTCTCAAGCTTGGTTTATGCTTGATGCATCCGTGTGGTCTTTTTTTTTTTTTTTTTTTTTTTTTTTTTCCCCCTCCTCCCTCCACTTACTCACTCACACAAACACAAGGCAGAGGGTGCGCGCGGCCGCGGATGAGTCGGATGCTCGCGGGAGCTCCGACCGCCCGACCGCCGTAGCCCGGAGCCGCGGGGTCGCCGCGGCCGGGCAGATCGTGATATGACATTTAAATCGCCCACCCTTACCAACTGGCAATTCACAAGTTGTCAAATTTGAATATGACATTTCGCAACTTTAACTTTTCCAGTAGAGAGAGTTAGTTTGTTAGTTAGTTGCATATCTATGTGTGTTCAAGGCAAGTTCCTTACTTGGGATTTAGTTTGTCTGACCTTAACTGTGAAAACAAAAATGCCATCTGATGAGGTTACCTAAACGGCAGTGGAGGTGTTGATAGTGATGTAAAGTGAAGTTAGCATGTGAGACACACATTGGGGCAGTAGAGGATATTCCATCAGAGACTGTGCGTTTAAGGATGGACACCTGCCCTGCGTTAAGCGAGAGAGGCCCTGACCTTAGCAGCTATAATATCAGTACAAGCTCTGACCCTGATCGGGCCTGTTGGGTGCTTCAAATGGGTGCGGGAGAAAGGGGACATGAAGGGGTGGGTACTTCTGTCATTGTAAGGCAGGGGTGTTCCACCCTGCCTCCCCAAGAGCCATCACCCAATGAAGGGTGAGTAATGTGAGTAATAGAGAGTAATAGGATCCAGATAGTGATTGTGACCATAACCCTATTGTATCCTATGTCAGCGGGGTCAGAGGTCACCCACCATGCTTACTGGTCCCGGCCTCACCCGACCCATTTTGGCCCTAAATGAGTTTACCCAACACTAATTACCAAGGGCTTGCCAGTGGGCCATGTTGACGAACGGGCTTGACAGCTGCCGCTATAGTCCTCTCGCCAACCAGTCCTTTATCCCAGACAATAAGTCAACATTGTCATTTTAGCATGTGAGCGTAAAATGTGTTTATCTAAAAAAATTGTTGAGGTGCTCTTGTTTCCTTGCACCAGTGTTAATATTCTGCATTGTGTACAGTGCCAGTAGTTCCGGTACAACCTTTGCCATCAAACTGAAATCATGACAAAATTTATTCAACAGTTCCCAACAACTTGGAGAAGGGGTACACGTTTTTTTTCTTCTGATACTGATAAACCAGGGGTGTCCAAACTTTTTCATTTGAGGGCCACATACAGAAAATCAGAAGGACACAAGGGCCACATAATGTTATGAAGAGAAATTGTGTTTAGTCCTTAAAATTGAACAAATGTATTTGTGCTTTTGCATATTTAGAAAAATGCTACAGTACATAAACCAATTTATTTGTAATATGGCAGTAGGGTTATTATAGTTTTGGAAGTTTTTATTTCGTTTTGAGTTTTGTTTTTTAAATTTTGTTAGTTTTAGTTTTAATTAGTTTTCAGGGTGGTTTTGTTATTTTTTATTTGTTTTCTTTAATAAATGCTTAATTTTAGTTTAGTTAGTTTCAGTATTAGATTTAGGTTTTTTTTTTTTTTCTAATGTGTATTACTTGTGCGCAATATTTAAAAAAAAAAAAAAAAAAAAAAAAACACCATGGGAGCGACTGCTAGATGACGTAACTTCTGTGTGACATCCTTTCAATCATCATTATTCTGGTTTTTATCAAAATAAATCTATTAAAAATCACATTTGAAATCATCCCCAAAGATTCATGCATTAAATTAATGACCAAAGACTAAAACCAAGGACATGTTTGCTATAATTACTTAGTTTTAACTGGTTTTGTCAACATAAAATGTAATTTGTTAGTTTTCGTTTTTTAAAAAGCATTTTCGTTTTTATTTTATTTTGTTAAAGGAAGGCACCTTTAATTTTACATGTATGGCTTGATCGGCAGTAAATAGTTAGTTTAGCTACGAAAAATGCATAAGAGCTGAAGAATACACCCCTATATTGATTTATTTAACTTTTCTTCAACATAGAAGTACTTCCGTGTTGGAACGCCCCCAAGTGGTGACGTAACAAGTGTGTATACTCGCTTGGCGAACAGTAGTTCACGCAGACATAACGACGAGGAGGACACAAACGTCACTTATGCCTTTGTGTATTGCAAAATTTTGCAAGGCGTCGGCAAGGAAAAACCCGTGAGACGCACACTGGTATGTTATCCCAAAAAAAGGCTATTTGAGTAGACAATGGCTTGCTAAGTGCTGTCAACCTCCCGGCAAGGACAAGCAGGCGTGTGCGCAGCGAACATTTCAGGCATGAGGACTTCGAAAATATGTTACAATTTGAGATGGGGTACGCCACACGCCTAATACTAAAGCCCAACGCAGTACCGAGTATCTTTAAAGAACCAGACGTGGGAAATGATCCAGCCGATGGAGGATCTCTGGCGGCTACTTCCGCAACTGTTAGCAACTCTCTCTAGTTAACTCACTCTCACCAACAGCCGGCACAAATCGAGGTCTACCTACGACCACTGCAAGATCTCGGAGAAGCGAAGCAAATTTAAAGAGAAAGGTAGGCATGTTGAGGGGGTGGGGGGGCATTCGTTATTATACTGCACGGACTGTTTTATTTCATAATTCATTTGAGTGTGAACATCGTCAAGTACGGGGACGAGGACGTTATGTTTTATTAGCTCGTAAGTTGTTTATACTTCACAAACTGACCATGTTCCTAATCTTATTTTAACAAAAAACTTATAGAATGTGGATTAGTGTCATTATCATCGGCATGTGCGACATACTACATTTGTGTTCTGTCCCGCTGTTCTTCCTGTGGTGCATTCCAGTTTCATTTGCATTTCTATTAATTTCGTTCGGATCCAAACCATTGATAACCAGCCTAGGTAACGGTGTCTCACATTTCCTTAATTCATTCTGTCTATAAATAAACACAGTTATTACACAACCTTCTTACAAGCTTTCGTTTACATCATCGGGACTCCACGCAAAAAAAGAAAAGGAAAAAAAACAGCTCGGGGAGGTTGGGCGCTGTAACGACGATACAGTATATATAATTTTATTATTTTTTCTTTTTCCTGAAATAACTGCAACTTCACCAGTGCTGTGTGCATCATACAGTACGATTTGTTATGTATTTATTATGGACGCCAGTCACGTCATAATACTCAATTTATCATAACAGTATTATTAAAAATGGGTCAATAGTTTATTTTGTGTCCGAAAAGACCATCTGGCGCCACAACTTTCACATCCAAGTCAGACTGTCCTTCGGTAGGGTTATTTTGTCGTGTTGGCTCGAAGTGATAAGGTTTAATCCTTCCGGGTTTGACGCTAGATGCACTGCTGCGTTTCATAGTGCTTCCATCGTGTAGCGTTTACACACTAGTGACGTAAACATCCGGGTTATCTAGTCACGTGTAACAAACATGCCGCCGTTAGATTCATTTTAACATCGGTTTAAAAGTTATTAAATGTACATAAAAAAATAATCACGTTACCAAATTAATTATTGAAAAAGTAGCAACTTTTTGCTGCTGAAAATGGATGAATAAGTAAAGTGTCCCTTTAACAAAATTGTGTTTTGAATTTTAGTTTTAGTTTTTTCATTAGTTTTCGTTAACTAAAATAACGATTAATGGCACCTGTGTTTTTCGATACCCTCCCTTCTTACTTTGACCATCTCCAAACATTTTTGTTTTTGTTAATTTATTTTAACTGAGTCAAATGCCATTTTTAGCATATGTCGCAGGCCACTGAAAAATGGACGGTGGGCTGCAAATGGCTCCCGGGCCGTAGTTTGGACACCACTGTGTTAAACAGTAACCATAAACACTCATTCTGGTTAGCGTTTATGAATATATAATTTCAATACAATAGGCCGTCAGGTCACACACGTTTTCGTTCAGTTTCGCTCCACTACCAGGGGCACTAAATAATCTTTACTTCATGAAATAGATTTATTAGTAGTAAGTAAGAATCCGTGGAGTTCACCCTCTGAAAACCTGCCAATTTTGTGTTTTCGGTGGTGAAACCCCGGCACTATTTTGCGATGAGGCGCAGTGATCTCTGGTGTGGGCGTAGTGCCATTAGGTCGGTAGTGGTGTGATTTAGGTCACATGAGCCAATCAGGTAGCTTCTGCTTTCTCCTCACCATAGCAACCGCATATCAAAAATGGCGACCACAACGTCGGAGAGCGAAGAAGAGCGAAAGAACTGAGTGAGTGAGTGAGTGAGTGAGTGAGTGAGTGGAAAAAAAAAAAAGAGCGAAAGGAGAGAAAAGTTAAAATGAAAGTGGGGAAAAAAACTTCCCGTTCCCGTTCAGGTTTGCCCCTCGCTTCAGCTGGCCCCGTCCTTCCAGCCATCTGCTTCATTTGTAAAAATAAATTTCAAAGTATACTCGTCTGGGATCGGAAGGCACACGGAAGAGGGATCATCTCGCCAAAGCAGAAACATTGTCGGCAGGTATGTGCTACACACACGCGTGCCCATTTCTGTTATTAATGTGACCGATATTTAGCATAGGGTTGAAAATAATTTGTTGCAAGGTTAAGTTTTAAGGATATAGTTTAGTAAAAACGCGAGCTGCTGAATGATTTATCGAGTGAATCCAACAGTGGTTACCAAACTCGGGTTACCTGTGCCCATCAGAGTCATAATAGAGTCACAGCTACACCCTCCCTTTCCCCCAAACTCTCTCTCACCAACCTCAACAAACACTTTACTTTACTTAAATCTGTGATGTGCATATACTGTAAAGAGGTGATGTGACAATAACACTTATAATGTAATTCTTTTTTGTCTAAAGGCGGGTTGCTGCAGGCAGATGAGATGATGAAATAAAAAATAAATAAATAAAATTGATTCTCTAAAAATGAAAAACAGTTGGTTAATTATTACATGCAAATGTGTTTTTTGTCTTCTGTATTTATAATTGTTCTTTGACCAAGAAAGTATATAGGCCTATAGGTATATTTTTATTTCTATCCAAATATACGATTATTCACTAGAATTTTCAGTAGGATATCCGAATACCAAAATATTTGATCGCTGCAGCACTAATAATACTAATTTTGAGTTGTGGCACGCCCACACGAGTTCTTTTACCACACACCCGTGTCAAAACTAGCTTACTGCACACGCTGCACCCCAACTTCAAATTTTTAATAACATAATAATAATAATAATAATAATAATAATAATAATAATATATTATGAATTTTGTTGGATCCAAAAGCAACTTACATAATTATAGTTTCATATGATTGTAATTGTCTTATTTTCAAATGTTTAAATATTTTCTTGATTTGAACAAAATCTAATTGTTTTGAATAATCTTGATTTCAATTATTACCAAAATAATTGTGATGATTATTTTTTTTCCATAATAGAGCAGCCCTAGTGTGATGTGAATATGTGTATCTTGTGCTCATCTTTCCCTTTAATTTTCTATTTCAGGCAGGATATACTGAAACGAAGATTGAGGTGTGATTTCCCCCAGCTGGTTTTTTACACCCCTTTCGAGCAACACCTCTGAAATGGTTTTTGTAGAGACATTATCAACAACTGACAAACTTTTAGACAGGGTACCTCACTCATCAGATACATCAACTATTGAGTCTACCGACGTAAGCCAAGAAAGTGACACTAACACATAGCTGGTACAACATCAGGTTGGAAAATCACAGGGCATACGAGGACACTTTACAGTGCAGGGCTGTAAAATCTATGTAAAATCTGCCATTTTGTTCGTTTCATTATCAAGATGTTAACTCTCCATTTTAACACTTTTCAAGCAAAAATAAAAATGTCTGGATTCCATTTTTCCACAAAAAAATGCCCAAAAAAAGCTGTTCAAATGAAGTTCCATGGTTTTATTGTAAATGCACATTTGATTTTTATTTGATTTTTTTTTTTTTATTAATATTTTTTGTGTGTGGGGGGGTTATAAATGACATGCTGTGATGACATAATCTGATACTTTAATAAATATTCTATATGTTCTAATAATCTGGGCTCTGAATGCATCTATTTCCATCTAGTCCATTTTGCCTTGTTCCAGGTTTGTGGTGCATGGTAGTATTTTTGGCCGATGTATGCTGCTTCTTGTGTACCTTTCATTACGTAGTAGGTTGTGAATTGTTTTCATATATGAAACATAAACATAGCTAAATGTAACATTCGTGTGCTGGTGTCACTTCCAGTTGAAGCGTTTTTTGTTTTGTTTTTTGGCACAAATTTAATATATTTAATGATCTAAATTCACATGATTGCACCAAACCACCAATACTTGTTTCTGATGTTAGGTACATGCATTCATAACATCTGGGAATGATTTTCTGTTGCCAAATGTAATGTAAGACGTTTTACAACCAAAAACTGCAGCACAAGATTTTCGTTTTTTGTTATTTACCTATATATGCATTTCTGGCTTGTGACAAAATTGGGGCAGGAAAACATTGGGTGAACTTTTAACCCAAAGTTCAGAAGGGTATTATCTATCAAAAAATGCATTGAACAAGTAGTGCCCAGACAGTGGAGCGAAACTCATTTTCTAGGCACTTTTTGGGGCTTCACCCCACGGCCTATTTTGGACTATTCTACACTTAAAACTTTGTCGCAATACTTTGGTAAGGCCTTTTTGTTTTTAGTGTAACTATAACCAAGCTGTTATAGCAGCAAAAGAGTATAACCACATTATATTAATTTAAGTTTATGCTGAAAAAGTAAAGAGAATACTTAAATTACTGAAATGAAAATTTTTGATTATATTGTAGGTCTGTGACAAACACCTTTTTTTGGGTATCCATTATCCTGTCATTTATTCTGTTGATTACTTGGGTACCACCCACTCCAACACACCTTACCTTACCCACTCTAAAATGTGCTGACTGCTCGGCCAACCTGCTTGTAATTACACTTCTACGTTATAGTGTTTCCATCTTCAAGCGACCCTACCTTTGCTTTGTAGTAATGACATGGATAAAATAATAAGAAGAAGAAGAAGAAGAAGAAGAAGAAGAAACACAACGTTACAGTATACTGAACACTGATGTGTGTACAACTCATCTACAGGAAAGGCCACTTTGAAGGAGCATGTGTTTTTGCATTCCCTTTTGAATAAATCCAGTACCAGCAATTTAATCAAAATACAGTGCTCATGACCAAACGCATAGAAGCTGGTGCAAAGCGAGTGAGAGTCAATCAGGTTGCCAAGCAAGACCGTATACATATGGCGCGCACACACACCAAATACAAAAAAAAATCTGTAAGTCCTGGGCTGCGGCCCATCATTACATTGACTGTAGTTAGATGTGATCAGCACTTGAATCTAGAAAGGAAAGTCCGCTGAGCTGACTTTTTTTTTTTCCAACAATTAACATGATACAATGTTGTCGTTCAGCCATTGGGCATTTGGTGAGCATATATGGGCAAGGTGTGACCGATCCCAACCCCGCTGAGCTGACATTTTTTTTTTCCAACAGTTAACATGATACAATGTTGTCGTTCAGCCATTGGGCATTTGGTGAGCATATATGGGCAAGGTGTGACCGATCCCAACCCCGCCCTGTCCTGTCCGTACGTACTCACGACTTAGCAGAGTCGATCGTTGACTGTCATTACCCGCATCATCTGAAATGAAATGACTCAAAAGGTTACATTTGTTTTTTCACCTTTAAGAGATGAAGACAGACCTTAAAGGGATACTTCACTTATTTAGCCCATTAAAGCAATAATTACTATTTGTTGTTTGTTGACGGGGAAGTCAGTGCACACAAGCCTCTGAATGCAACAAATTTCTAATTTTGTAGAGCTTTTTTTTCTCAGGTTAATTCCAGGGATGTAAAGCAAGGGTTTTATTAAACAATAACAAAATGACTATAGCGACCAAACAGTACAGTTTTTATTTCTTAAATTCACATTGTATAAAACAGTAAACAACAGTATTTTCCTGTCTAGTAGCAAAGCTAAATGGGCTTAAAAAGGATTCACTCATGTAATTTTGAGAACATTTGTTGTGCAAACCTGAAAAATCAAAATCCAAAGTTCTACTGATTTTTTTTTTTTCATTCATTCATTCCTTGATTTAACCAGGTAAGAAACTCATTCAGATTAAAAATCTATTTTCCAAGAGTGACCTGGCCACAAGGGCAACAAAAACACACGTAATTACAACAATACACAAAATCCTCATCATACTAGCAATAAATTCAGTGAATTTGCTATAACTTTAAAACAAGCAACATTACTGCTATTATAATTATTTTGTACTAATATACTGTAGCAAATTGGGTTATATAAATTGTGTGGTGCACTTTATATTTCGTTTTGCTAAGTGATGATATTTCCGAACGTCTTTGAATGCATCATGCGACTTGCCGAGGGTAGTTGGAAGTGCGGACATGAGACGGGACACAGACGGTTTTTATTTTACAGAAGAGAGCAATCAGAATAATGTGCACCTACTAATAAACTATAAAATCGCATATGCTTAAATTTAACAATCTGGTGGACTTTAAAACTGTCCAGTTTATGTTTAAAATAAATAATAAGATGCTCCCTTGCTGTGTTCAGAAGCTCTTCCAACACAGTCAGCAACTATGAGCTGAGCAGAACATCGATGTTTAGGAGAAAAAATAAATAAATAAAAGACCAAATGTGAAGCAGATGTATGTCAGTGAAAGGATTCAACTTGTGGAATAATTTTGATTGTGAATTGAAACT
Organism: Festucalex cinctus; assembly: GCF_051991245.1. Lineage (NCBI taxonomy): Eukaryota > Metazoa > Chordata > Actinopteri > Syngnathiformes > Syngnathidae > Festucalex > Festucalex cinctus. Next base: position 24,063,427 of record NC_135424.1, read on the forward strand.
GTATAACTCAATTAAGAATTTCAAATACATGTATAAATGCAAGATTATAAATAGCTATGAAATGGCAGTGTAGTTTATAGTTATTGCAAAAATATGGATAAAAGATATTTTTCTATATATGCGTGTTAATATATTTTTGTAGATATATGCATGCGTATATGCAGTATATTGTTGGAAAAGGTCAGATATTATAAGCTTTGGCTTCGGTCTACACATTTTGGTCTTTGTTCTTATGTATATATTTCTTTTCTTAATCATTGATTGTTATGACCAAATATACACAACTAAACTGGACAGTCGGTCATGTGTAGTCTTCATCACATGGTGCTATTGTCCTATTTTGGCACCACAGAGTTTGTGATTCATAATAAAAGATGAGATAAACAACTAATGTCTCGTGTCATATCTGGCTGACGAAGGGCGTAGCGGACAGTAATTCATTTCCGGTTCAGTTTAACGAGTAGGTTTTCTCTCCACAGTCCAGACATTTATTAATTTGCCAACCCTTTTGCTGTGCAAAGTTGGTCTCACTGCACTATAAAACAATTCCAGCCAGACATGTATCAAAGTGTACACATTCACCCAAGTTCTTAATAATTCTGGTGTTAACCATGCTAGCTATCAGGTTAGAGTAGCTTAGCATTGGTATTAGGGGTGTGAATTGCCTAGTACCTGACGATTCGATTCGTATCACGATTCACAGGTCACGATTCGATTCGATACCGATTAATCCCGATACGAATGGTCACGATTCGATACCGATTAATCCCGATACGAATTTATAAGTCGATTGTTGCGATTTTTTTCCATTCAAATTTAGAAAATACTATCAGTAAATTTGTACATGTACACTGTAAGATTTGTATGAATATATTTATCTAAAACTTGAGGCTTATAACCGTGAGCCACTGTACACAAACAGTTTGCAATCTGTTTCACATTTGAACAGCATTAAAATAAAAATATTAAGGCTTAATGTGCCGTTCATATAACATTCTTCCATGCTCAAGGTGTGAATCCTAAAAAAAAAAAAAAAAAAAAAAATCTTAAAAAAATCGATTCTGCCGATTATTGAATCGATTCGAGAATCGCGCGATGTAGTATCGCGATATATCGCCGAATCGATTTTTTTTAACACCCCTAATTGGTATGTAGCTTAATCACTGAGGACGCCAAAGAGGAATGCCTGCTCTGACAGAAAAAAAGTTTGAACTTAATTTCTGTATTGAGATGCACCTGTATACATTTATTGTCAGTAACATCTTTTTGTTTTGCATTGATTTGTTGAAATACTAATGTCAAAACTTGTGTGTTTTTGTGTTTGTGTGCAGTTCCTTTGTAACTGGTACTGCTTGTTGTGAGAACTTCTCCCCTCTTCGCATCTGGGATGTTGAACGGTAAGGCAGGACTGTACGCAGCCAAAAACAGAAACACACATGCACACACCTGTAATCTGACACACTGCAGTCGTCCCTTATTCCTGGTCTTAATTTCTACACTTTTTAGGGGACTACCACATATGTACACATATATAACCCCTAGCAAAAAGTATGGAATCACCAATCTTGGACGACCACTCACTTAGACGTTTTATTCTGTAGATCAAACTTAGATAAAAAGCATGAAACAGTTGTAAGGCCATTCCAAAGTGCAACATCTTGGCTTTCTTGGCCCGCATCCCATGCCGCAGAACGAGGCCCGGCAGGCCCCCACGGCACCTTACCGGCTCCCAGCCCCCGCTCCCCTCACCCAAGCACCCCACCCATACCCGCCACCCACAACGACCCAGCCCCTGGCACCCCCGGCCCCCGACCTCCAGCACCACCACCCACCCCCAAACAGTCTGAAAAAAACTTTCTTTCTTTTTTCTCACTCACTCACTCACTCACTCACAGAAGCTTACATGTGTGAATGAGTGAGTGAAAAAAAATCCGTGCGTAATTTCAAATTGCCGCGGGAGTGACGTCACGCAGCTGACAAATTCGCCCGGCCCCGTTTATGACACGCCACCCCTCCGCTCTGCGATTGGCTGGAGGGGTATAAACACTGTCTTTCCACAGAAACGTCCCGCTGTTTACAAAACAAACACAAAATGGCAAAATACTGGCTTTGTTTAGGAAAAAAATCACCACCAGACATTAAGAGAAGCCCATAGCTGTAAACTGAGAAGTAGTTTGTTTAAATCCTATATTTAAAAAGAGCCTTTTCCTGAGTGAAAACAGCAGACCGGGCCTTTAAAATTGGTCTAATATGCTCTCGTTTTCCAGTCTTAGTCAGGCCATGTGCTGTCAAATTTTGCAGTAATTGTAATTCTGAAAGGTTCATTTGTGTCGACCGGCAAGCAGGGCATTGCAGTAATCATTCGGTTGGTAATAAAAGCATGCATTAGCGTCTCTGTGTTTGCCGGAGAGAGAAAGGGGCAGACTCTGGCTATTTTTTTCAAGTGATAAAAACCTATGTTTGTTAAATTTTTAACATGTGGAATAAATGTAAGCTAAAAGTCCAAAATAACACCACCATACCCGCCACCCACAACGACCCAGCCCCTGGCAACCCCGGCCCCCGACCTCCAGCACCACCACCCACCCCCAAACAGTCTGAAAAAAACTGTTGTTTTTTTTCTCACTCACTCACTCACTCACTCACTCACTCACTCACAGAAGCTTACATGTGTGAATGAGTGAGTGAAAAAAAATCCGTGCGTAATTTCAAATTGCCGCGGGAGTGACGTCACGCAGCTGACAAATTCGCCCGGCCCCGTTTATGACACGCCACCCCTCCGCTCTGCGATTGGCTGGAGGGGTATAAACACTGTCTTTCCACAGAAACGTCCCGCTGTTTACAAAACAAACACAAAATGGCAAAATACTGGCTTTGTTTAGGAAAAAAATCACCACCAGACATTAAGAGAAGCCCATAGCTGTAAACTGAGAAGTAGTTTGTTTAAATCCTATATTTAAAAAGAGCCTTTTCCTGAGTGAAAACAGCAGACCGGGCCTTAAAAATTGGTCTAATATGCTCTCGTTTTCCAGTCTTAGTCAGACCACGTGCTGTCAAATTTTGCAGTAATTGTAATTCTGAAAGGTTCATTTTGTGTAGACCGGCAAGCAGGGCATTGCAGTAATAATTCGGTTAGTAATAAAAGCATGCATTAGCGTCTCTGTGTTTGCCGGAGAGAGAAAGGGGCAGACTCTGCCTATTTTCTTCAAGTGATAAAAACCTATGTTTGTTAAATTTTTAACATGTGGAATAAATGTAAGCTAAAAGTCCAAAATAACACCCAGGTTTTTTGGGGGGTTTTTTCAAGTTCAGACCTTTTTTTTGAGGGTCAAGACTTGATTTTAGAGTTTAGGTTTGTATTGGGTTATGGTTGAGTTTAGGGTAAGGAATGGGGGTAGACAATCATTTTTGATGGTTGAGGTTAGAGTAAGTGTTAGGGAAAGGCATTATGTCAATGAGAAGTCCCCACGATGATACAGTGACAAACGTGTGTGGGTGTGTGTGTGTGTGTGTGGGGGGGGGGGGGGTCCGTGTGTGCACGCAAACTTACAGGCTCTAGCGCAAAGTAGAGCTTGGAGCTGTTTAAAATGAGAGAGTTGGAAAATTCCTGTCTGTGAAAGGCATGGCTTAAAATTTATCCATCCCTCACAAGGCCCCTGTAATTCCTAGCTTTACCTGATCAGATTAAAACAAGACAACACAACTAACAATATGCTTCTTCCTGTTCCCAAGGGCTGGAAATATGAGAAGGAAGAAAGTACAACTAGGGAGGTGTGAAAGGAAGTCCACACATGGACAAAATTGTTGGCACCCCTCTGTTAATGAAAGAAAAACACACAGTGGTCACAGAATTCACTTGAATCTGACAAAATGCAAATGTAATGACTTAATCATTTCCAAATTCATCTTTTGGTGCTAAACAATATTTTAGCATGATAAGGACAGGGTACTGTTAATCATTCTACATAAAGAGAATAGATAAATGCTATTACATTTTTTGTCACCTCTGAAGCAACATAAACAGTTGTGTCTCATTCTAATTTATTGGATTGGCCAACATGCCATATTTTGTGAAAGTGCAAGGAGCTCAAATTAAAAAGATGCCATTTTTAACAGACAATGATTAACTCATTCACACCCAGCCATTTTCACAGAAGCAATCCCGTTCGCTCCTGGCGGTTTTACTGAATTTTGACTGATTTTGCAAGGCCCACAAAATATTGTGTTCTGTTGCTATAAAAATAGGGAACCTACCAAAAGCAAGGTCATCGGAGAAAAAAAAAGTATATTTCTATCTGCTTCCGTTTTGCAGCAATTAGCATTAGAATATAGCTAAGTTTCAACGTTATTCACAAATCTGTTTAGAATTCTGAGCGATTGAGCTTTTTTGTTTTCAACATGACCCTGGTTGATCTCCTTTGCTCTGCTGCCACCTGCTGGCCCTTTGTGTAATAACTGCAATTTCTTCAACCATTTTTTGCAGTTGAGAGGCTTCATCAAAGTATGCTCAAGCATTTAAAAAAAACAACAACAAAACGTATAAATACGTCTGTGGGACACTTAAAACATTTAAAATAGAACATATTTATACGTTTTTAGGAGCAAATGTGTTAAACAGTTATTCACTGAACTGTATAACAATATTGACATTTCTAACACATAACATATATGAATATGGAGCTGTAATTAGGCACGGTGTTTCTGTTGTGTGCTGAAGGGTTGAATCCCAGAATGCAGACACCAATAAGATTTTATCTATTCACATCGAGAGGCAGAAACCCAGAGACGCAGTACACAGGACAGTTGGACAATAATCCGGCAAACCACACACAATTCTCAGACTGCACCCACAGACAGTGAATCGTAAAGGACTAAAGAACGACATCACATTGGTCCAGACATCACCTAACACATAAAGGATTAAAGGTTGACATCACAAACATCACGTTTTGAAAACAGACACTTGTTTGTTACATCAGTACCTAAACAGACACATAACAGGTCATGAACTCTGGCGCATGCGACCCAGGCCATGACAGTGTCATTACTGCTGCACTGGTGCTTCCCCTCTTGATTTAGATGTATTGAGTGATTTAGATGTATTGAGCCCTTATCTCACTGAGTAGCGCAGGCTTGAGAGGGTACGCGGATGTAACCAGTTGCGTTTTTGGCAGGCTTTCTTCAGTGTTGCAAAACGTTGCAAAGCCTCTTGCCACGCTCCGTTAAAACCCTCTTTATACTCTCTAACCCTTTTCCTTGTCACAGAGAAAATTTTGAACATGTTCTCATATCTCAGTGATATATGGCCTTATTTAACTTTGAACACCTAAATTTGTGATTGATGCAACAACAACAAAAGTCTTTCCAACTGTCACAAAGAACGCTTATGATCATTAATTCAGAGGTGATCCAATCCAAGGAGCACCATCAGAGAAGCACCCTAACTTTTCACTGTCTACACCCATGGCTGAACACAGAGGGGTGGGGTCAGCATCAAAGCAGAGATTCCTGACCATTGTTCCCAAAGATTCCCCTCTGTTTCTTGAGAATGGAGGCAGCGTTTTTAGAATCCAATGGCTTGACTGCGAGATTCCCAGCATTCCTCAAGCCTGGAAAGTTTGGCTCAAATGTATGGGCTGGACGCTCTGTCATACAATTTGCACCAGCATTGTCTTTGCAGTGCACATTTCTTTGACATTCCGACAGGAAATATTGAATTCCTGATCTTTTGAGCTCAGCGTTGCAACAGACATGCACCAGGTTGGGATGCTCCCCTCTGTTTGTTTTAGCGAGTAAAAACCTCAGCAGGGCCACTATTCTCTACTTGTCAGGCAGCTTTTGAAACCTGGACTTGTTTCCCCGTGTCTCCCCATGCTTCTAGACCCCGGCCTAAACATAGCCTCCAACCAAATCTATCACAAAACACACACTGATAGTGCTTTGAATTAGCGGTCCTCACACTAGATAATGCCCTTAGCATTTTCCCATTTTTTTTCCCCCTTTGACAATTCATTAATGATTTCTCCTTTCACAAGCTGTGTGTGTGTGGCCCTAATAACAACCTGGCTCCTGCAGTGAGACCAGACAGGCTTAATTCAGGACATAGACCCTGTGTGTCACACAGCTAGTAGCCCCTCATGACAATCACAGAGTCTGGGAGTATCCCCCGTGTGCCCAGACTTACCAAACCCCCTAAACCCACCCATTGCCGACTTCACAAAGTAGCCTTCTGTGTTGTATTTCCAACTGTTCTTTATTCTTTTCCAAACAGGCAAATTAATTACCCTAAAAGTAATGCATATTTGTTCTTAGTTTAATTCCTGTTCAAAATGGTAAATTTTCTCTTTAATAATTTAGACTAGTTTTCATTTCAAATTTTTGTTCCTCACGTTTGCGGTAAGATCTAGGCCTTGCATTAATAGCTAAACCTGTAACATTAGCCTACCTTTCTTAATTCACCATTGTTGTTGGTGTGATGGTAAATAAATTGTTTTGGGATCTAATCCAAATCAAAGATTTATCGATGACAAAAAAAAAAAAAAAAAAACTGCATATATCAAATTAAGACATCAAATTCATGTAAGTTCATTCAGAAGAGCTAAATGTAAATGGGAATGGTTGGGAGAGGTTTTAGCATGTGATGGTTGTCTAATGTTGTGGTCATAAAAATGTTGAATACTGAGAGCACCATTAAAGAACAGAACGGCTTAAAATGAGCTTGAAAGTCAGGAAATGTTTTCTAGTTCACACCCTTAGTACAATTTTGTCAATTTAAGTTTTGCATTTATTACACTCAATAATAATAATAAGTGTAATGCATTTTATTTTGGGATCAGCCAGTCCTCCCTCCAGCATCTCCAGTTTGTCCAAAACGCTGCTGCTCGTCTCCTTAGTGGTGGCCGTAAGAGGGAACACATAACCCCTATTCTGGCCTCTCTTCACTGGCTGCCCGTGAAATTTAAAATCCACTTTAAGATTCTTCTATTTGTTTTCAAATCTCTCAATGGTCTTGCCCCACCTTATCTCGCCGAGCTCTTGCACCCCTACACACCTGCCCGGTGCCTCAGGTCAGCAGACCAGACTCAATTGGAGGTACTGAGGGCTAAGCGGAGGCTTAGAGGAGATCGAACCTTTGCTGTTGCCGGTCCCTCCCTTTGGAACGACCTTCCACTAAATATTAGGCAATCCCCCTCTTTATCCTCTTTTAAAACACGTCTTAAAACATCTGTATCCTTTGGCTTTTGGCGCACCATGAGACTTGTTCCTGGTGTTTTGTGGTGTGTATGAGTTTGATGTTTAGTCTACTTATTTAGGTATTTATTTATCTCTTTATTCACTACTTCTTTTTTATTTAGTAAAATGTATTTACTTGTAAAAAAAACAACAACAAAAAAAAAAAACTTGTGTTTGCACTTCAAAATGTTTGCTCTGTTCTTGTTTACTGCAAAACTGATATTTGTTTATTTACAGCACTTTGTATACAGCACTGCCTGTTTTCTTAAAGCGCTTTATAAATAAAGTTGAGTTGAGTTGAGAATAGTAGCAGGTTTTGGTATTATTATAAAAACATGGATGCCCGGGGCCCTTCCCCCGACAGCCTCCCTCTGCACGCCACTGTGTGTCGACTGCTCGATTAGTCAATTCAACCCCTAATAGTTAGCACCTTGCTGTTTGTGTTTACTGACGCAAACTTTAGTGAAACTGTTAGAAAGCGCTATATAAATAAATATGAATTGACTTGTTTTTATTTATTTATTTATTTATTTATTTTGCGTGTTTAAGATGACAAGTCATTATTTGTTTATAAATTAACATGTTTTTGTATTTTTTGTGGGGTGTGGGGAGCTTTGTGGCATGTGCTAAACAGCTTGGTTTTAGAATTTAGGAGAAAATAAAGGGTCACTACCCCACACAGACTCAAATTCAGCCAAATCAAGGACTCCCCATTGGCTAAGACTTTGCCATGAGCAATGAGAAAGCTCTCACCCAATAAGGCATCCTGTGGAGAAGGTCCTAGTCCAATAAGGTGGCCCCCTGGGCTAAAGATGAGGGATTACCAGACAGGCCCTCTGGATTGAGCCTCAAGGCAAGGAGGGGAGGTGAGTTGCTGTACAGGGCTGTTTGGTCACCAAGGATAGTGGACTCCTTCAAATGGTTGCTACGGGGCAGGTATCAAATGTGTGAAAGTCACACACAGTCACGGTCACGAAGGGTATTAAATGGCAACAAAGAGACAGTTACAATGCAATAATACGCACTGTTGAGTGCAGGTTATTCTCCAATAATCAAGAGACCTTTAGCAAGCTGTACAGAGCTGTGATCACGGGAGCATGGTGCTACACTGGGTTGGTCTGTCACACACATTCACACAGGTCACACCACATCAACCTAGAAAACATGGTTTATGGATCACATTAGCGCGGTTACTTTTTCTCACAGAATTGTACTCAGTGTTCTATCCGTGTTCACTCAGCAATGCATGACTTTTGGGTGGTTTTACTATATATTTTTAAATTAACGACATGACTCTAGCTAATCTTGCAGTTACTGCTGCTCCTGCTTTTACAATTAGCATGTTGATGAATTGAAATGTTAGATGAATTGTCCCTGGTTTGTAGCATTAGTAGAGGTTTGATGTGAGTGTACTTTGGTACAACTAGGCATCTTCCAAATGTGTTCCTCTGCGTGAGAACGTAAAGTTTTGTTTTGATTGCAGTTTGTGTGTTAGCCGTTCGATAGATTTGGTGGTGGACACTTTCCTTCATTCCCGCAACCAGATCTTTGTACATCCTTTTCCTTGCCTCCAGGTTGGAGTGTGTCTGCAGTCTGGGTTCAGAGTTCCGTCGAGGGGCTGGCGTGTTGGACATGGTGTTTGAGACACCTTTTCACCTCTTCACCTGTGGCTATGACACATTAATTCGATTCTGGGACCTTCGCCTAAGTCCACAGTGAGTGCAAGTCTTTCTTTTTTTTGCAGAATAAAAGTATTTCTACATTATATTATCTATTGTAGGGGTGTCAAACTCATGTTAGCTCAGGCCGCATGGAGGAAAATATATTACCAAGTGGGCTGCATCGGGGAAATAACGGTATATAACTTAAAAACGATTGCTGTCATTTATACGCAGATATTCGCTATTTGTGGGCCAGCCCTAAATTACGGAGCTCAACTGTGTAATCATGTCGTTCCGAAAAATTATACGGTCACAGACGCAAATGGAACGCGGCAACATTTTGCCTGTATAAATTCCGGACGTGTTAAATCTACCTGTTTTGCATATATATATATATATATATATATATATATATATATATATATATATTGTTACTAGAATGCATTGCGTGGCGCAGTTAACTCATTCACTCACTCCCAGCACATTTTTCGCAGTTTTACTGGATTTTGACTGATTTTGCAAGGCCCACAGAATATTGTGTCATATTGCTATCAAAACATGGAACCTCCCAAAACAAAAGATTAGAGTCACTTCTTCAATCAGAAAAAAAGAAAGGTATATTTGTATCTGTTTCCATTTTGCAGCAATTGGCATTACAATCTAGCAAACCTTCATCATTATTCACAAATCTGTTTAGAACTGTGGGGAAAAAGAGCTTGTTGCAACATGGCCCAGGTTGATCACATACTCTGCTGCCACCTGCTGCCCGGTTTTGTAATAACTAACATTGCTTGAAGCATTCTCTTCAGTTCAGAGGCTGCATCAACGCCTCCTATATGATCTAGCATAAAACAAAACAAAACATAAAAACATATAAATACGTCTTTGGGTGCATGGTAATATTTAAAATAGAAGATATTTATAGGTTTTTGGGAGCAAATGAGTTAATGACGTTATAAGGATGCTAATCCTTGTCATAGCTATTTGTGTTACCACTAAGTGAATTTGTGTCATATTTAACATGTTTATGTCGGTCTATGATTCAAATAATAACAATGATTAAACAAACCGTAACTTTTAAGTTGTGTGTAAAATAATGACATCCAGGACGAGTCCACCGTATAAATTGCATTGCTCATCTGAGGACTGCTTGTGAAATTACAAATTTACATGTTTTCCTCTTTTTTTTTTTTTTTTTACTTTACAAAATCATCTCACGGGCCGGATTAAACCCCTCCGTGGGCCTGATCTGGCCCGTGGGCCATATGTTTGACACCCCTGATCTATTGGGACAAATGTCTTGTCATTTAAAAGTGGCAAAAGAGATTTTTTCATAATTTTACACAGTTCCAGAGTTTCTGAGGTATGTTTCTTTACCAGATGATTTGATAAGGCATCAAATTCTGTAAATTAATTGGGACGAGTGGCATTCACTTGGGACGGCAGTGGTTTATTTGTTTTATTTTGGGGTAGTGAGGTTAAGTCAAGTAAAATTAATATGATCTGATTGGAAGATCACTCTGGGGATTTACAAAATGGTAGGGATGGGATGAAATTTTCAAGTGGGGATCCCTCTTTAGATATCAATAATTAATATAGTATCCACCTTAACCAGCATCAAGAGGTTTCCAGGGTCGGTTTGGAAGTTCATGTTGAATAAAAAGGACAAAAATACAGACGTTAAGATAAAAACATATTTTAGTTCGCAAATGAGTTTTGTTAATACAAAAACAGGATTAAAATCGAATGGAAACAAAAATTGGAAACTGAAAATTGAATCTAATCTGTGCTTGAGTGAATCGTTACATCCCAAGAATGAAATAGTTCACAGTAACATCAGTAGACTTTTATATATTTATTTTACATCATTGTATGTTAAATTGGCCATTCTTACCAACAGGAAGAGTGTAATGGAGTGGGAGGAACCTCACGACAGTGCCTTATACTGCATCCAAACAGATGGAAATCACATGATAGCCAGCGGCTCGTCCTACTATGGTGTTGTTCGACTCTGGGACAAAAGACAGACTGAATGCTTGCAGGTGTGTTTATGGTTTTCATATTTTTATAATTCACATTGAATTGTAAATTAATCAGTTTATTAGGTACTGGTGAAGATTGGACACAATAGTAAAGTTTCCACGGTACAATCGTGATCATAAATGTTATTTTCATGTTATCTCTGCTATATACACTACTCAAAACAATTAACTTTGACTGCCAAAGAGGTTTAATAACGATTAGTAAGATTACGATGAATGGAATGCGATCTTTCTAGTTCCCACACTGTGTATGTAGTAAAGGCAAACAATATTCTTTTTGACTTGACAGATGAGTTAAAATGCTCGAAATCAGCTGATCAGATGATCAGATTTTTTTTTCTGTTTTTTTTAGAATGTGCAGTAAATCAGCAGTCAAAAAGTTAAGGGAGCACTTTGTGTTAATTTTTTTTTAGCAGTATATTTTTGCATTAGGTTAACATATTTTTCCTTTTACCTCTTAACACGAGTATAAAAACTTGGGGAAAAAAAAAACTTTTACAAATTATATATTAGGGGTGTCAGGTGATTAAAATTTTTCACCGTAATTAATCACAACTTCAGTAGTTAACCTATGATTAATCTCAAATCTGTTCTAATTGTACAATAAAATGCACTATAAAATATATTAAGTTTTCATACTTTTAACATAAAGTGAGAAAAATGTTAAACGAGTAGAAATATGGCTGCATCTTTTAGTCATTGATTTATATTTTTTTCATTATTTATTTATTCATTATTATTTCAGTATTTTCATAATTCATAAAATTGAGTTAAAATTAAAAAGATATAATGTACTGTAAAAAACAGTGTAATACTGATTTGTGTTGAGGTCATTTTTCTGCCACTAGATGGCATAGTTGCATTTGTAAAACAGTGACAGCTCAGTGCATTTTTCTTTTCATATTAAGAGCTATCTCATCTTTTACATGAAGTAAAAGTGAAATTGTGCGCATTATTAAAATTGTAAAATACAATATTACTGCTAAATTTTAATGTGGACGTGTCTGCGGAGCACTGAAACTCCCCCAGTACAGACTTTACAATTAAGGGCAGGTCATTAATCGCGTGTTAAAAAAAATTTGTGGCGTTAAAGGAACTTTAAATTAACTCAAAATTAACGTACTCATTTTGACACCCCATATATATATATATATATATATATATATATATATATATACATATACATATATATATATATATATATATATATATATATATATATATATATATATATATATATATACATATATATATATATATATATATATATATATATATATATATATATATATATATATATATATATACATATATATATATATATATATATATATATATATATATATATACATATATATATATATATATATATATATATATATATATATATATAATTTTTATTTAAAAAAAATATATTTTTTTTAAGTCAATTTACTGTGTGCACCCCTAAGTTTTCTTCCAGCATTCCTAAAATTGTAAGTTAGGTGCTACTGTGCTCCGAGTACAAAATGTTAGTCTGGAGCCCTGACCTATAATGGAAAAATCCAAAACTATTGCACCCCTGGCAGGGCCCTACATGATTTGGTACCCTCGGCGAAAATGTAAATGGTAGCCCCCCCCCCCCCCCAATCCCATATAAAAAAAAAAAAAACACACACAAAAAATTATAGATATATTATATTTAACTCATTCACTGCCTTTGACAAGTATACTTGTCAATTGTATTTTTTAGAGCGGTGCTAAATGGGGGCGAATCTGAGCATGCTCCACTGTAAATATCAAACTTGGAAACAACTTTACTGATGCCCAACCACCGGTAGATGACATCATTGCCCCATTTTATAGGAAATAAACACAGTTTCAGAGTCCATGGGAGAAATGGCTGTATTTTGGCAAACCTACATTTTTCTGCTGTCAATTATAAAAGAACGGGACGGGACAAAAAGTAGGGAGTCTATTCTGTTATTTGGTAGATTCGGTTTATATATAATTATTGAATGTAATATCACGCGAGTATTGGAAATGTAAAAATTTTCTATAATGACTGGCAGTGAATGAGTTTTAATAGCACACCACACAATAAATACCAAATTCCACAAACAAATAAAAATAAGAAAAATAACAGAAGTACAATGCAATGCAAATTTTTATTGCAATTTTTGCAAAATGACAGTATTTAAAACCTCAAAATGTTTTCACTATGTACATTAATAATTGTGTAAGATACAAAAAATAGTAAATGTATCAATATACAAACTTTGATATATCGTAAAACTTTGGCAATAAGGTGATTCACAGATAATGTGAATAGTGTGCAAAAAAACTTCACTAAATAACTTCGGAACATAACGGCAAATACTTAAAATAGTGCACGCCGGGACCTCCTTGCAGCAAAGGCATCAATTGGTGCGTCAAAGGATAGCTGCCTGGATACTTCTTGATTGATGCTGATAAGTGCCAGTCCAGTTAGCCGTTCTTGTGACATGGTAGACCTTAAATAGTTTTTTATTAGTTTAAGCTTGGAAAAGCATCTCTCAGCTGATGCTACAGTCACTGGTATGGTAGCGGCCACTCTGAGTGCTACCCACATGATGGGATAGATTTCTCGAAGTTTTTTCTCCTCTAGAAAAACTAACAGTTCCATGCTTGACATATTGGATTTTGGCCAGGTAAGAAATGACTGCAAGAGTTTGTTTTTTGTTTTTTTAATTTATTAGAGTACATATTGCACAAATAAGTAGACCCCGAGAAAAAGGCTTGTTAATTCCAGGCCTAGCAGACATGTTGCTACCCATAACAGTCATGGAGCTCATAGAAAATACTAGATGTAGTTGTTTTTGTTGTGGGTTGCTTTTTTTTTGTTTGTTTTTTGCATTAGTTAATTTGATTAAATTGAAGATTTTGTAATCTATGCATCCTATTACAACCTTACTTTCATGTTGTGAGTCAAGTGCGTATTCTACAGAAAACATTTTGTCAATATTTTGGAAATTGTTCTTCTGTTTATTGAGATATTGAACATCCATCCATCCATTTTCTTGACCGCTTATTCCTCACAAGGGTCGCGGGGAGATATTGAACAAAATCTTTACATTTTTCAAAGGTGGTATACTCGTATATGCTGAGCACTGTACATGATGCAGCAATAGCTGATATAACTGAAATAGTCACCTGGATCTAGAAGATCGAGCTTTGTGTCACTCAAAGTACTGCTGATTGGTGCTTGACTGGCTGTTGCTTCAGCTGTACATTAAACAAAATACATCACTTCAAATTATTTTGGTGTTAAAGCAGGGAAAACAAATCCATTTGCATTATGATAGAATACAATGTCAGAAATTATGGCTGTTTGTATTAAATGCACCATCCATGCACTTACATTCAGTAGCCTTTGGTGAAGATGACACTGAAGGATTGTTTACCACAGCTTCTGCAGGTGCTTGTTGTGGCTGCAAATATTTTCTCAGCGCATCTAGTTAAAAAAAAAAAATGCATTTACTATATCGATGTTTACATTAAACCAGCACATAATTCTTATTTTTAATAGTTATGTGAAACAATGACTTGTGCAAATCCATTTGCAGGTGTCTGGACTTACTGGCTGTTTTAGTTTAAACTCAGCAAGCGTTGCCCCACTCTTGTGTGCAAAGTAGCTACTAGCATGGATGTAATGGTGCAGTAAACAAGTTACAAGCAAGCTAAGAAGCTAACGCTATTTTCGTGTTTATTTTATAAACAATGATGATTGACTGACATACATACCTCTACCCTGGGCCCGTTTTTCCTCCTCCTCCTTTCGCCGCTTTCTTAATGCAGCACTTGAAGGCTTGGACCTTTTCATTGTTGTCGATGTCAATGTATAAACAACACAAGTGTGCCAACCATCTATCTATCTTTCTAAAGTGCTGCCACTACACTCTGAGATGATATACGACCCCTCCCCCTACCTTTCATTCATTGTAAGCGGCAGCAGCGGGTCAGGTTCAGGGCGCCAGGACAGCAGGTCGTGAACTCACAGTCATTTATTTGAAATAGAAGTAATTTAAAAAAAAAGGAACTCAATAAAATATATTTGCTATATAACATTTTATGCTAGAAAACACGAGAGGGGGGGAGGGCTTTTTGTGTTTGTGTTTTTTAAATTTTATTTTTTTCCCTTTCTGCAATTTGGCACCCCCTCCACAAGATGGCGCCCTAGGCGACCGCCTAGCTCGCCTGTAGCCTGGGCCGGCCCTGACCCCTGGTTGTAAGCTTCTTTGTATACAGCAGGCCGACTACTGCCATCGCTGGCACAAGATAATTCGCCGTACTGCAGCACTCTTTGGAGTAGCCAAATGTCCGCCAAAATTTCTCCAGTCTTCACTTGCAGGGTCCGACATGAAGCTGTTCAGGGCCACTGTAGAACTTCCTGCAATTTAAAACATTTTCCGTTTCAAAGTGATGTGCCAATTTAATTTACAGCATTATGTAGTGCATAAATTTGTGTCCACATATATGTAAATGATCTTATTTGTGTACCCAGTTCCGGTCGTAGTTAATTATGGATGACTTGCACCTGTGTGTATGGGGTGGGCGGGGCACTCTATATATGGTATCTATGTCGAGCTGGCTTGTGTTGAATGTCAGGACCGGGACGCCTCGACGGTTTGCGACCTACCGCTACTATTGCTAACAGTACCACTACTATTGCTAACTACTACTACTATTGCTAACACTACCACTACTACTACTGCTACTAACAAGCTAACGCTGAGTACAGCGAACGCGTATGTGAGGTATTGTGTGAGTGCGTTGATGTGTGCGAAATAATAGAATAAACGGTTGAGTTGTATCCGCCGTGCCTGTCCTGTCTACCCTTCAAGAGGGAGTTAGTTAAACGTAAAGAGAGTTTAATTAAAAAACTGGACAGTCGCAAACCGCGATCGGTGCCGCGTGGAAGAGCACACGGACGCCGAGCGGACATCGAAAGTCGTCGAGTGAGAGAGCCGACGAGATTGTGGGGAGCCGCCGAAGAGGGAGCGCGGCATCCACGTAAATACAACGACGGAAAAGCCGAAGCCTGGAGCTAACGGGACCGTTTGTGTGCTGAGGAGTCTCCACAACCGTGAGTGAGGTTGTGCAGAAGGTAGGGAAGCTTCCGTGTATAAAGCGTGTGTTCCTGGACGGCGAAGCTAAAGCTAATCTACACAAAGCTAGCGTGAGCTACCGGAGACTGTGATCAAGCTGTCATTCATAAGCTGCCATTCATAATACACAGCGGCAGTGGCTGTGACGTGTTGGGGGGCAGTTCAAGTCTTTGAGCTACTTTTGTGCTGCTAAAAGTGACTCTTGTGACTGTGGTTACCTGACGGAGGTAAAAATGGCTGACGACCGGCTCGATATCGAGGGATTGAAGCAGAGGCGCTCAAATGTGCAACGTAGCTTCACAACACAAATAAATTGTCTTCATGTTAGTGCTGGCCATCTACGAGAAGTTGATTTGGCAGAGGAGCTAAGGAAGGTGAAGGATGATTATTATAAACTCCTGGATGCCAGTAATGATTATATTGATGCACTGGGACAGTTAGACCAATTAGATGACAACAATGAGTCCCAAGACGCTCTGGCTAGGAGGGATTCTAGTGAACAAAAATGTTGTGAAGTTGAGAACATGGTTCTTGAGATGTTGTGGTTTAAATATGTCGAGCCAGATGCAGATAGTGTTGTGAGTCAAATCAGGACAATTTTAGATCAAGCTAAAACATTTGTGCGAAATGCAGGAGGGCCACCTTTACAACAAATGGTTGAAAGTGGTAAATTAGAAAGAAGACCCCAAGAACTCCAAAACCTTCTGTATAGTTGGAGAGATTTTCGGCCGTATGGAAAGGAAAAATGGCTGCTTTTCCTATCTTTAAAAGAGGATAAAGAGCAATTAATGGATGAGTGGACATGTCGGCAGGAGGATGAACACATGAAAGGAGGCAAAACAAGGGACACTGTTAATGGGGATGGTGGTGAAGCAACAACTGCCGCTGTCACGCAACCGGTTGGTACTGAGTCCACTGCTCCCATCCCACCTGTTGACAGATGGGGAGCTGAGCATGTGGAGCATGTCACAAGTTCTCCCTCCATTCCTGCTAGTAGAGTGGGCACTCTGACAGACTTTGCTCAAGCTGCCACCTTGAGTAGTCAACCCACGAGTAGGGGTGTACCCACGACAATGCACTCTCGCTTGCAGTCACAGCAGTTTGACTTTGGACTTAATGCAGGCCATGTTCCACCTCCAAATTTTGCCAGTGCGCCTCACCAACCAAGTGTTTCTACTGTGCCCGCCAGTCTCAGTATGGGGCGCAGTAGCTTGCCATACAGTAATATTGGTGCATACACCGACGGGGTGAGCAACATTCGATGGGCTCGTCCAAAAATAAGGCTCACACCCATAAGTCTGCCTAAGTTCTCTGGGTGTAGGAGGGACTACTGGCATTGGAAGGCTGAGTGGGAGAGTATCCAAGCTCAAGCGGAGCCCACGGGTTCACTAGAGTGCAAGAAACTTCATTTGCTGGACAGCATAGATGAAGCTGTGAAAGCTGAACTGAGGCTGATGCGTTGCCGCGAGGCAAGTGACATCTTCAGGGAGCTAGAAAACCGGTATGGTGATAAAGCACAAACAGCGGAAGAAATAGTACTAGAGCTACAATCCCGACCTGCTTTAAAGGGTTACCAACCACGAGAGACCCTAGAGTTGATCCTAGCAGTTGAAAGGGCAGCATTGGACCTCACTGATCTAGGGTGTGTGGATGCTATACAGAATCAGTTGGTGATTCGATCTGTAGAGGGCAAACTCCCTGATGTCATGAAAAGAGAGTGGCTAATGTGTGTTAATAACCCAAGTAATAATATCCAACCTAGTAACCGGTTTGACAGGCTCCTGCTGTTCTTGAAGGACCAAAAGTCATTACTGGTTAGGTTAGAACAGTTACTGCCTAGCAAGCCGTGGTCTGCTTACACTTCTGAGAGTCCAAGTCACCAGAAGTTTGGCAGCAGAAGGAAGTCTTACACGAAGACGGCAGTAAGTGACATTAAAAGACCCTCACAAGTGACACCTTGTGTTGTGTGTGGTGATGGAGAACACGGAGGGAAACTATTCCGTTGCAAAACCTTCAAGAAGGCCACCTTATCGGTAAAGAAAACTTTTGTTAAAAAGGCAAGAGCATGTACAAAGTGCCTTGACGTCCATGGGGTAGACGGCACCTGCGCTTCAAAGTTTCTCTGCCACAAGGAGGAATGTAAGCGAGGTGACGTTCCAGCTGACCACCACTATTTCCTTTGCCCAAAAACTCCAATGAAGAAGGATGCTGCCAAAAGGGAGGACAAAGTGGAGGAAAAGCGAGGGCTACGTGGTCCAACAGAGGAACAAGAAGCAGTGGTTGCTGGGTTAGGACTAACTCCTCATCAACTTGAAGCTGTCCGCAGAGCGTGTACAAACAAAGCATCGTCACAAGTATGTTCCAGCAGGGACCTGATAGAACAAAGTGGCCTGGGGGAGTACCCAGTCCTCATGATGCTTGTACCTGTCACAGCGAAAAGAGGAGACAGTCTTGGAGCTTTGGTGGATCTCGCATAAGACACCAACTACATCACGCATCAAGCTGCAGAAAGACTTGGACTAACTGGTGAACCAGTCTCGCTTGTTGTGTATGGTGTTGGCAAAATGAAGGTGAAAGTTCATACAAGAAGGTATCTTGTGACAATTAAGGTGTTGACTCCACGAGGAACTTTGAGACTCCATGAGATGATCTGCTATGGCATGGAGGACATCGCCAAAGTGGAGAGAGTGATCACATCAAAGGAACTGGAGTGTTTCTTCCCAGAAATTCAACCAGACGAACTAGCCCGCCCTGGGACCATCGACCTGCTGATCAGCACGCGTGAAGGTCGTTTAGCGCCGCAGAGGCTCCAAAGAGTCGGTGACCTGGTGCTCTGGGAGGGCGCGCTTGGCAAAACCGTCAGCGGTACACATCCAGACCTCTTCGAGAAGGTGAAAGTGACTGCATGGCGTTCAAAGACTCACTTTGCTCATTCAATGAGGACAGTAGCAGTCAAAGTTGAAGAGCATTCCGAAGGAAAAGAAGGCATTCAAATTCAGACATTGGCATGCACTAAAGAAGTCCTTGAGTGGCTAAAATGGGACAGCATAGGTGCTGCCTGTGATCCAGCCTGCGGAGGGTGTCGCTGTGGAAAGTGCCCACCGGGAGGAAAAGAAATGTCCCTAGCTGATGAGAAGGAGCTCGAAATAATAAGAGCAGGCCTGACTTACCGAGAAAGCGACTCCCACAGCAACCAGCCACACTGGGACGCAAAGTACCCTTGGAGAGAAGATCCAGCTTCACTTCCTAACAACCGAACGGCTGTAGAGGCAGCATTCCTGAGAGCTGAGAAGCGGCTTTTGAAAGACCCCATGTGGAAAGAGGCCTACACAAGGCAAGTCCATGACATGGTGGGGAGAGGAGCTGCTGTGAAGCTCACGCAGGATGTTTTGGATGGCTGGAAAGGTGCTGTATGGTGGGTGAGCCATCTGATCGCACCAAACCCCCACTCTAGGCATTCTACTCAAGGGCCCAGATGTTCTCAATCCTATTAGGGCGGTGCTTCTCAGGTTCAGAGAAGGGGAACATGCAGCCATCGGAGACATTACTAAAATGTATAATTCCGTATGGTTGGAGGAGCAAGAGGTCCATGTCCACAGGTTTCTGTGGAGAGACTCACCAAAAGATGAGATTGAGGACTATGCTATCGTAAGGGTGAACATGGGAGACAAGCCTGCAGGGTGCATCGCGCAGGTAGCCATGCGGGAGACTGCAAAGTTGCCCCAGTTCTCAACCATGGTGGAAGAGGGACGAGTCATCGAAGAAAATTCCTACGTGGATGACCTCCTCACCTCCCATAATGACCCACAATGCCTGGACAGCATACTCAGAGGGGTGGAGAAGATACTCGAGGCCGGAGGCTTCCACCTCAAGCCCTGGGTCCGGTCCAAGCAAAGTGGGAGGCTGGACGGGGCAGGCTCAAAGCCAATGGCTCTGATGTTGCCAAACCAGTTAGGGGCGGAAGACAATAAAGCCCTAGGAGTTGGTTACCTTGTGTTTGAAGACAAACTCTTTGTGATGGCCGCCATTAACTTCTCTAGAAGGAAGAAAAAGGTTAGGACTGAAACCGACCTTACTGAAAATGAAGTTGAGGAAAGCACACCAAATCCACTGACAAGTCGCATGCTCCTGAGCCAAATCGCTGGACTGTATGACCCAATAGGTCTGGCGACGCCTGCTAAACAGAAAGGAGTCATCCTCGTGAGAAGGGCCTACCATGAGGCTGGCAAGCTTACAAAAGATACATGGGATGAATCTCTTTCTGACGAGCTCCGACTGAAAGCAGTCGAACTGTTCAAAGAGTACACTCGCTTGAGCAGCATCAGGTTCCACAGAAGCCTCACACCCCCTGGGTGGAGAGGTAAACCTTGGGGGATCACGTTTTCCGATGGGAGTTGTGAATCCTATGGAGCTGTGCTGTACTTGCGATGGGTGACAGCTGATGGCGTGGTCACACGCCTGGTGGAATCGAAGGCTAAATTAACTCCCCTTGATCAGAAGGGTGATGCCGTCAAGTCTGAGATCTGTGGAGCGGTCTTTGCTACACGCCTAAAAGTGCACGTGTTGAAGCATTTGCATGCCAGCCACTAAGCCATTAGAGGAGAGGGAGGAAGGCACTAATCCTCCTTTGAAGAAAGTCGGTTGAGATTGCGCCACAATACGCTGCTGGTGCTGCCGCCGTTGCCGCTGCTGGTGCTGCCGCCGTTGCCGCTGCTGGTGCTGTCGTTGCCGGTGTCGCCGTTGCCGGTGCCGCCGTTGCCGGTGCTACCGTCGCCGCTGCCGGTGCTGCCGTCGCCGCTGCCGGTGCTGCCGTCGCCGCTGTTGGTGCTGCCGTCGCCGCTGCTGGTGCGGCCGTCGCCGCTGCTGTTGGTGCTGCCGTTGCCGCTGCGCCTGCTCGCTAGGCCTGTTCGCCGGGCCTGCTTGCCGCTGGGCCTGCTTGCTGTTGGGCCTGCTTGGCCTGGTTTGGCTCCATCGTTGCTGGTTCAGCCGTCGCTGCTGCTCGCCGGGCCTGTTTGGTTGGCTCCACCGTTGCTCGCCGGGCCTGTCTGGTTGGCTCCACCGTTGCTCAACGGGCCTGCCTGGTTTGGCTCCATTGCGGCCACTCTGCGGGTCTGTGTCGCCGGTGCTGCCGTCGCCGCTGCTCGCCGGGGCTGCTAGCCGGGCCTGCCTGGTGTCACGACGTGAAGAGGTAGGACCCAGACGCAGGATAAGGTAGGCCACAGAGGCAACAGGTTTTATTGCCGGGCAGCAGCAGTCTCCTCTCACACTGAGAGGAGAAAGGGGGAATCAAAAAGGTGGAGAACAAAAAGCGCTCCACTAGGGAGGAAAAAACAGGCACAAGGCAAAAGGGGTAACAAAAGGCGCTCCACTGGAGGAAAAGGCACAAAAACAAGACAAGGCACAAAAGCAAGGCAAAACAACAAGGCAACAGGAACAAGGACTCGAGGACTGTGGGACGCTTCCATGCACTAACTGTGTGTGACACTTCGGCAACGGAGGGGAGAATGCAGGTGGCTTTTATTGTCTTGGTTGATTGGTGGCAGGTGGACATGATCATGGGCGGGGACCGGTAATTAGTGAACTGCAGGAAGGGCAAGTGACCTGGGGTGCGAAGGGAATCAGAAATTCAAAATAAAACAGGAAACATGACTATGACAATAAAAGCATGGCCTGTCACGCAGGTGGCGGCGTGACACCTGGTTGGCTCCACGTCTGCTCCCGGGCCTGCCTGATTGGCTCCACCGTTGTTGCGGCTCTGCGGGCCTGTACTCCTGGGTACGCCGTCGCCGCGGCTGGCCGAGACTGTCTGTCTGGCTCTGCCGTTGCCGCCGCTCGACGGACCGGCATAGCTGATTCTGCCATCGCCGCTGCTCGACAGGCCTACATCGCCGATTTCGCATCATGCCACCAAAACAAAGACCGGACTCAAAACCGGAGGATGACTATCTAACACTCACACAGGTAAACACACTACTGCAACAACAAAATGAACTATTCAATACATTACTAAGTCAGCAGCAGGAACAATTCAAAGGTTTTGTTAAAATAATATTGGACTCAAATAATGCAAGGCTTGACAACATCACCCGGGAAATACAAGAAATAAAGGGAAGTCTACAATATACACAAAAGGAAGTGGATGAGCTCAAAATGACTTAAATTCAAAACACGGAAAACAGTAAAACTACGCAAACAGAAATCTATAAGATACGTGACAGTTTACACATTCTAAATGAAAAAATGGAATACCTGGAAGGACAGTCAAAGAGAAATAATCTGATTATAGAAGGAATAGAAGAAACACCGGGAGAAACATGGACAGACACCGAAGCGAAAGTGATGAAGATGTTTAAAGAGAAGCTACAGATGAAGGAGACGATAGAATTGGAGCAGGTACATCGCAAAGGCAAACCTGAAATTGGGAGGAACAGACCAAGGTCAATAGCTGTTACAGTTGAAAAACACAAAGACAAAACAAAAATCCTACAAAAAGCAAAAAATCTCAAGGGTACAAAAATATACATTAACGAGGAATTTACTGACACTGTTAGGAAAAAACGGAAAGAACTCATACCAAAAATGAAAGAAGCACGAGAGAGAGGAGAGATTGCCTACATAAGATATGACAAACTGATAATTCACCCTCGAACAAGCACATCAAGACTTCATGACCAACGCAACTCACTAATAAACTGAAAGAATATATAGTATGCTGGGTATAGTATACTTGACTAAGATCTACAAAATGCCAAAATGGCAAATTTGTACACAAAGGGAAATAACCTTAAAATATTTGATTATACGGAACATAAGATATCTGATCTAGAAAATACCCTTGACCCAGATATATTTTTTGGTAGCAACAATTATGATATTGTTTGTGAGTATTATACAAATGAACAATTAAATGTAAATATAGATAATGATTGTTATGCACTCTCAATTATACATTTTAATAGTAGAAGTCTACATAAAAATGTTGCAGAAATTAAAGAATGCTTGCGTAAAATTAACAAATTCCATGTAATAGCCATATCAGAGACATGGCTTGAAAATGAGATAACAAATGATATTGAGATGGAAGGATATGAACTGTTTACAATGAATAGGGAAAACAGAAGAGGAGGAGGGGTTGCAATTTATGTCGATAAGGTTTTTAAATGTAGTAAAGTTGAACATCTGACAACTGCCATGGATAACGTAATGGAATGTGTGACAATTGAAGTACATATAAAAAATGTACCAAATGTAATTATAAGCAGTGTTGCCACAGTTACCTTGAAAAAGTAACTTAGTTACTTTACTGATTACTTGGTTTTAAAAGTAACTAAATTGCGTTACTGATTACTTGATTTTAAAAGTAACTAAGTTAGATTAAAAGTTACTTTTTTAGTTACTTTCAGCAGCTGCCGATAACACCATCTCAACATAAAAATAATGCAGTAGAAACGGAGTTCCAAATACTTTATTGAAAGTGCATTTTTAACATGAAAATAAAGGTTTTTTTTTATGAAAAACAAAATAGGCAGTCTCTCTTGACTTCTTGTAACGTAAATACTTTTTATAAAACAAAAAATAAAAATCTATCCAGGTTGAAAATGAAAATCCCCTAAATTCCTCTGTTTGTTTGTTCCGCTATTCCAGTGTGTACACATGTATCAGTTTAAATATTTATTAGTAGTTATTGACAGTTATAATTGTTTTTTGGTTTGTTTGTTTTTTCTCTTCAAAATAAGGATCAGGAAAACAAAAGGTTGATAATTTAATGTTAAATATAAATATTTAACCTTTAGACAGACACCAACACAATTAAACAGAATATTTGCACATTGTGAAGTATTTCAGAAACATACATTTAAGACATGAAATAAACCTACCGTCCAGCCAAAAGAAATATGAAGCCACCTTATGGAACAATAAATCTATCAAACACATTTTAACCACTTAATATATGCAAAAATATTTCCAAAAGTTCATTTCCCTTTTTAATCAACAATTTTTGTATTTAACAATTTTTTTTTCTTTTGTCATCACTTTCATTTTTGGTTAATGTATGACATCTTTTTTTGTTTTTTTAATCTGAGACACGATGATGACCACAGAATCACTACTGTTTATATTTTGTTTTTTGGGCTGTCGTAATCGCGGGCACGTCTCAGTTCTCCTATCTGCTGCTCATGCTAGTTGTAGACATTGACAGGGAGCCACAAACTGAGAAATGAGATACTTGCAGTGTGCTTTTAGCTTAGCTGGTGTGTTGGCTGTGGGACATACCTGTGTCGTTTGAATCCATGCATTGGATCGTCACGGGAGTTATTCTTTTTGGCTCGCGCGCAGTACCAACGCCGGCCCGGGACATACAAGTGCACCGAGAGGACTCGATAGCCATGGGAAATACCGAGATGTACGGCACCGGCTTCTGCTAACTGTCTCCATTTGTATGTTGTCACTCGTTGCGCGCGCGCGCGCCGTGTCGCGAGCACGGAAACACGGAAGTAGCTTGAATGGTGATGCTACTGAAATGTAAACAAAACAAGTAGAGCACGGCGCAGAACTCTTGCTATTGTTATGAAAACCATAAAGCCTCACTCGCAACCGATACGGTCGTTTAGCTCCCCTTGACGAACGATGGTTCGGTCGAATCGTTTTTTTGTTCCACCCCGACTGAAAACGTAAGTTGTCTGACGTCACTCCCCCTGGCGAGAGGGCGGAGACGACCTCATCCCATAATGCTTCACGGACCAGTTGAGGATGGAAATAAATTATTTTTTTTACCACTTTTATGGTCCATAATGCACACTTGTTTTGTTGTGTTGTGTGCCTGTTGGTTAATAAAACTAGTAGTAAAAGTATCATCACTTTTGTTTTGAATGTGCAAACCATTCATGACCAGAACCATGGCTGAATTCAGTGTGGTGATCAATGACTTCTGCCTCATCTTCGTAGTTAGCAGTAGTTGTTTGTGACTGTTACAACAGTGAGATAGTTTGCCTTCTTCATGAAAATGTGGAGTAACGCATTGATTCTCTGGACAGTAACTTTAATCAGACTACTTTGTAGAATAAAGTAACGCGTTAGACTATTAGTTACTTTAGAAAGCAACTTTTTTGAGTAACGCGTTACTAAGTAACGCGTTACCGGCAACACTGATTATAAGTTGTATATATAGGACACCTGGGTCATGTCTTGACACATTTAACGATAAACTAGTAGAAACTCTTATACAAATGATAAAAAAACGCGAATAATGTGTGGTGATTTTAACATTGACCTGTTAAATCCTAATGGACACCAGAAAACAACCGACTTTATAAATATGATGTATAGTAACAGTTTATTCCCTGTCATTACGAAACCAAGTAGAATAACAATTGATACAGCTACACTAATAGATAATATATTTATAAATAAAATAGATTTTAAAATAGAAAGTGGACTCCTTATTAATGATATAAGTGATCATCTTCCGGTCTTTGCAGTTCTCCATGATTATTTTGATAAAAAAAATTATGAAGCCGTCAACTTACACAATTGAAAAAAGATTAACAACACCTAGGTCCATGGCTGCCTTTAAGCTGGACCTAGAAAAGCATAACTGGTCTGAGGTCTATTAAAAAAAAACGATCCTAACACTGCATATAGTGAATTCCAGTCAACAATTAACTTTTTATACAATAAACACTGTCCAATAGTTCAAATTAAAAGGAAGTATAAAGGTCCAAATAAGGTATGGATGACAAAGGGGATAGAAAATGCATGTAAAAAGAAAAATATTTTATATAAAAGATTTCTTAAAACAAGAACTATGGAATCTGAAACAAAGTATAAGACCTATAAAAACAAATTATTAAATATTATACGTATAAGGAAGAAAGATCATTACCATGCATTACTAGAGCAGAATAAAAACAATATGCAAGAAATATGGAAAATACTAAATGATGTAATTAAAAATAGATCTAAAAAAATAAATTATCCAGAATATTTTATAAAAGATAAAGACAGTGTAATCGATAAAATTTCAGACATAGTCAATAACTTCAATGAATATTTAGTTGATGTGGGTAGTAATTTGGCAAATGAAATTCCAGATACAAGAAATAAACATGAAATAGATAAGTACGTTGTAAATAATTCATCCACTATGTTCTTAAATGGTGTTAATGATATTGAAGTATTAAATGTTGTAAAAACATTAAAAAATAAAAAGTCTACCGGCTATTTTAATATTGATATGACACTGGTAAAAGGTATTATAGAATATGTTGTAAAACCTTTTACATATATTTGTAATTTGTCTTTCCAAACTGGTATATTTCCATCAAAAATGAAAATAGCAAAAGTAATTCCTATTTACAAAAGTGGTGATAGACATATATTTAGTAACTATAGACCAATATCATTGTTGCCACAGTTCTCAAAAATTCTAGAAAAATTATTTTTATATAGACTGGATAATTTTATTGAGAAACATAAGATTTTGAGTGAATATCAGTACAGTTTTAGAGAAAAACGGACCACCTCAATGGCAGTCATGGAACTTGTAGAGGAAATAGCTACCAACATAGACAATAAAAAATTTAATGTTGGGATATTTATGGATCTAAAGAAAGCATTTGACACCATAGACCATTCTATATTAATGAATAAATTAGTGAAATATGGTATAAGAGGCTTAGCATATAAATGGATAAAAAGTTATTTGGATGATAGATATCAGTATGTGCAGTTTAATAATACAAATTCAAAACAACTGAAGATTACTCATGGAGTTCCTCAGGGGTCTGTGCTGGGCCCTAAATTATTTATATTGTATATGAATGATATCTGTTGTGTCTCGAAAATACTCAAGAGTGTCTTGTTTGCGGATGATACAACTTTCTACTGTTCTGGAGACAACTTGAAGCAGCTTCTGACTACTGTGGAGTATGAATTAAGTACAATAAAAAATTGGTTTGATATGAATAAATTATCATTAAATTTAAATAAAACCAAGTTCATAGTTTTCGGTACTAGACCAATCACTCATCAAGTTAAAATTATGGTGAATTTAATTGAAATAGAAAGGGTGTATGAAAATAAATTCCTTGGAGTAGTTATTGATGATAAATTATGTTGGAAACCACACATAGAAAATGTTAAAAGGAAAATGTCAAAAATCATAGGGATACTCTATAAAACCAAGGAGGCCCTGAATATGAATTCACTATATACATTATATAATACATTATTATTACCATATTTGACCTATTGTGTGGAAATTTGGGGAAATACATATAAAAAAAATACCGACACTGTTTTTAAATTGCAAAAAAGAGCCATAAGGATTATTAATAGATCAAAATATACAGAATCAACACATCCACTATTTATTAAATTAAATACAATGAAATTTTATGACTTGGTTGAGTTTAAAATAGCACAAATAATTTATAAAGTATACAATAATCTACTCTGCCACAGTACTCAAAAGTTGTTTGAAATTAGAAACTGTCCTTATGAGATAAGGGGTACAAGTGTATACAAAAAACCCAAAACAAGAACAAATATTAAGCAAAGGTGTGTCTCCGTTAAAGGAGTTAATTTGTGGAATAACTTGGGAACTGACCTGAAAAGATGTAATTCACTTGTTGAATTTAAAAAAATGTTTAAAAGTAAAGTTCAATATTATTATTTAAATCAGATATGAGTTAAGAAGATTGTAGAAATGATTTATTCGTTTACTTTTTTTCTTTGATGTATTGATATGAGTGTAATGAAATTTGTATATGTGTGTTACTATTGTGTATTTTTTATTTTTCTATTTATTTATTTATTTATTTTTTATTTTTTTATTTTTTTATACGAGTAGGATTATATTTTCTTTTATTAAAATGTAATTTATTATAAATAAGTGATAGGATATGAGGAATAAGGGGTAGGATTGGATAAGTTTTCAACTTCTTCCTACTCCCTTGAACATATACATCGATATTTATTGGATGTTTCTTTTATTTTTTACTTTTAACTTTCTTTCTTTGTTTATGTGTTTATATAATTATATATGTATATATGCATATGTTCAATAAACTTCAAACTTCAAACTTCATGGGCGGTTGGACGTGGAAAAGTGGTACCACTTCGTTGACAGTCAGACTGTACTGGGGGCCATTCAGAGAGAGAGCTACGGGTTCCAGACATTCTTCGCGAACAGAGTGGGAGAAATCCAGAAGGCTGGGCCTGTAACCGACTGGTGGTGGATACCAGGTGAGCTTAACATCGCTGATCTCATTACAAGGGGATGCTCTCCTGGACAATTGGATGAAAACTCTGTATGGCAAAAGGGGCCCGGGTTCCTGTCAAGTCCGATTGAACTGTGGCCCATGAAGTCTGCCTTAGAAGTGGTAACGGATGCCAGAGAAGCAGTGAGCAAGCTCCAGAGAAAGGCATTCTCAGCAGTTCTCACCAGGGCCCAGGCCAAAAATGTCTTGAACTCCAGCAAGGCAACCTGTGATGGTTCCTCAGCCGTTGGATATGGTAATAATTCCCCGGAACCCCCAGGAGACGGGACAGATCTTGACAAGGCCGAGACCAAGGCTAAAGGCAATGAGACTCTGCGAGGATCCCTGCTGGTTGACCAAGTCGACCCGACAAAGTATAGTTCACTTGCCAAACTCTGTGGGGTGATCAGCTACTTTCGCAGGGCTGTGAAAAAGTGGTTAACTCTCGTTCGGGGAGCCTCCATGCCGGTAAAGTGGGAGGCGGCACCAAAAGTGCAAGAGCTTGAGGTTGCATTTCAAGACCTGTGCTTGGCGGCCCAGAATGGAGTTACATTTCCTGTAACGACAATAAATAGACTCGTTGTCAGCAGGGATGAGGTTTCGGGTCTGTTGCTGTGCTCTGGCAGAGTACAGACTATTTCGCAGGAAAGAATTGGAGTGCCCCTCATTCCCTACAAAGCGTGGGTCAGCACCCTACTCACACGAGAAGCTCATGAGGTTAATCACGAGGGGGTTGCAGGCACAATTCTTCGAGCCAGAGCTAAAGCGTGGGTGGTACAGGGATCAAGAATTGCTAGAAAAGTAATAAATTCCTGTATGCACTGCCGAAAGACCAAAGCCAGAATGTGTAAGCAGATAATGAGCGAGCTTCCAGTCGAGAGAACTGAACCTGCTGCACCTTTTGAGTTTACCGCCCTTGACCTGTTTGGGCCTTACATTGTCAAAGATGTTGTGAAACGCAGAACCAGAATGAAGGTCTGGGGTGTAGTGTATAGTTGTATGGCTTCAAGAGCGGTACATGCTGATGTTGTGGAGGACTTATCCACGGAAGGATTCATGAAAGCCTACCTGCGATTTACAGCCCTCAGGGGTCACCCAAGGAAGCTCTGGTCTGATCAGGGGACGAACTTTGTGGGTGCTAGGCCGATGTTACAAGAACTTTATGAATTCTTGATGAACATTGACAAGAACTTAATTCAAAAGAACGCAGCTGCTGCGGGCACTGACTGGTCATGGGAATTTCATCCAGCGGACTCTCCCCATCGAAATGGGGCAGCCGAAGCATCAGTACGTATACTCAAAAAAGCACTGGGCAGTGTTGGTGAGGGAGGCAATCTCACAACTCTGGAATTCCAGACACTCCTTTATTTGGCTGCTAACTTATCTAACGAGAGACCAATTGGTGCCAGAATACAAGTACAGGATGAAGCTGTAGAAGTCATCACACCCAATTCTCTTCTGCTCGGCCGGGCAAGATCCAAGGGAGACACCTGTGGGTTTGAATACCCCTCCTATCCTGTTGTGCGTCTCAGGGCAGTTCAGATTGAGGTCGACAAATTTTGGAAGCGGTGGAGTCAGCTTGCTGGACCTGGCCTCTTCATCCGCCAGAAATGGCATGCTCCTGTGAGGAATGTTGAGGTGGGGGACCTTGTGTGGATTGCTGACCAAAA
Source organism: Festucalex cinctus (assembly GCF_051991245.1). Taxonomy (NCBI): domain Eukaryota; kingdom Metazoa; phylum Chordata; class Actinopteri; order Syngnathiformes; family Syngnathidae; genus Festucalex; species Festucalex cinctus. Next base: position 24,093,419 of record NC_135424.1, read on the forward strand.
TGCAATCAGGGTTCAGTTTAAACTTGGTCGGATTGTGGACGTCTGTCCTGACACACATGGTGTCGTCCGTGATGTACGAGTTAAAACATGTCAAAGTTTCCCGGTGTCTGATGGGCAGTTAAAGAGAGACCAAGTGAGGGGAAACCTGCCCCTCTACCATCCTACATAGGGATGTCAGAAGACTGGTGGTTCTTTTACCGATAGAGGAACAAGGATCCCCACCACATGGTGTGTTGCGGTAAAAGGATCCCCACCACGTGGTGTGTTGAGGTAAAAGGATCCCCACCACGTGGTGTGTTGAGGTAAAAGGATCCCCACCACGTGGTGTGTTGCGGTAAAAAGATCCCCACCACGTGGTGTGTTGCGGTAAAAGGATCCCCACCACGTGGTGTGTTTCGGTACAATGGATCCCTGTCACGTGGTGTGTTGCGGTAAAAAGGATAATCCCCACCACGTGGCATGTTGTCACTGTTCTTTGCATAGGACAAAGACTCCCTTCCACCATCCCCTTCAAGAGCTGGTGGTGTGTTTCGGTACGGGATAAAGACTCCCCACCATCAACCCTTTGGTGGTGTGTTTCGGTGAAGGAAATTCACAACGCTAACGATAACAATTGATGTTGTTTATGGACCCCGAGACTCCACTACGCTTAAGTGTGTACATCCTATTTATGTTTGAGAGCATGGGTATTGTGGCCTACTTAGATTGTAGAATCAGTAGACCAAGTGGGAGGTGTAGAACTTTCCTGCAATGTAAAACATTTTCCGTTTCAAAGTGATTGTCAATTTAATTTACAGTATTATGTAGTGCATAAATTTGTGTCCACATATATGTAAATGATCTTATTTGTGTACCCAGTTCCGGTCGTAGTTAATTATGGATGACTTGCACCTGTGTGTATGGGGTGGGCGGGGCACTCTATATATGGTATCTATGTCGAGCTGGCTTGTGTTGAATGTCAGGACCGGGATGCCTCGACGGTTTGCGACCTACCGCTACTATTGCTAACAGTACCACTACTATTGCTAACACTACCACTACTACTACTGCTACTAACTAGCTAACGCTGAGTACAGCGAACGCGTATGTGAGGTATTGTGTGAGTGCGTTGATGTGTGCGTGTGCGAAATAATAGAATAAACGGTTGAGTTGTATCCGCCGTGCCTGTCCTGTCTACCCTTCCAGAGGGAGTTAGTTAAACGTAAAGAGAGTTTAATTAAAAACTGGACAGCCACCATGAACCATGTGTTGGTGGCCCTTCTAGAACCAGCACTGGCCCTGTATATTCAAAGTATACGACGACAAGGGCCAATCAATGATCATTTTCATATTTAGCGTCTTCGTACTGTATTATTTTAAGAAAATATTACTTATCTGAAGTTACTTTTTCAGTACAGTGTTCCCCCGTTTTCCACTGGGGTTAGGTTCCAATAAAATACCCGCAATAAATGAAATCCAGGAAGTAGTTAGCTTTATGTTTTAAGGTTCTACCACCCTAACCCCCCCCCCCCCCCCCTCCACCACCACCACCACAGTTTATACACTTTTCTCATTGAGGTATTTACATTTTCTCACACTTCTCCCTTCTTTAAACATTCTCAATGTTCAAACCTTCATAAATTTTATAAAGTAGGTACATTACTGTAAAAAAAAAAATGCATGCAAAATTGCACTTAAAAAAAATCCACGGAACAGTGAACCACGTTATAGCGAGGGAACACTATTTATTTTAATAATGTCATAATTATTTTAATATTGGACATTTTCTGGCCTTTATATCTTGTTCAAGCCATTCATCATGGAAGGATTTAACCTAACGTGCAAAAAGATGGGCACAGCGCGGTAAAAAAAAAGCAAGAATTTGTTTTTCGTATTTATATATGAAATACAAGTTCTACTAACCCAGATTTAAAAATGGAAACAGTTTTGAAATTATTCCTCATTTTAACTTTTTTCCACGTCACAAAAACATAAAGTATGATTTTATCATTAATTGTTACACATGGGCCTTCCTGGGTGGAGTTTGCATGTTCTCCCCATGCCCGCGTGGGTCTTCTCCGGGTACTCCGGTCTCCTCCCTCATTCCAAAGACATGCATGGCAGGTTAATTGGGCGCTTCGAATTGTCCCTAGGTATGTTTGTGCATGTGGATGTTTGTTCGTCTCTGTGTGCCCTGCGATTGGCTGGAAACCAGTCCAGGGTGTCCCCCGCCTACTGCCCAGAGCCATCTGAGATAGGCGCCAGCACCCCCCGTGACCCTTGTGAGGAATAAGTGGTCAAGAAAATGGATGGATGGATGTTACACATGGGCCATGATTTTGACTGGAATTCTGCTGTTTTATTAACACCTTATGGGTTTACCCAACTTACATTGCTTAACTACCTTTTTGTGAGTAAATAATTTACCAATGCCTTTAAAATATGTCATAGATAAATTATTTATTGAAAATTGAATTTGTGGTCTCCTTTATCATTATTGTCAAATTTAACAACTCACTTTTCTTTGTTTTCCTGTCAAAAAGAAAATGGTTCTCTTTAGACAGAAATTGTGTCAGATTGTAAAACTGTATGTGTTGTCAAATCTGTTTTTGTTTGTGCAGTTTTTCCAGTTGAGCTCTGACCTTGTGAGCAGCCCAGTGTACTGCCTGCGTTTCAGCAACTCTCACCTCTATGCAGCCCTGGCAACTGCACTCCACTCATTAGACTTCAGACACAACCTTAACATCACCATCAGATGACACATAAAATAAAAATATTTATTTTAAACCTCATGTACTGTTATTCTTGACTTTTGTATTGTAATGCTTCATGCAACGAATTGTATCCTAAAGACTAATACATTTTGGTTAGGACTTTTTTTCCATGACACTGGTTGGATTCCAGCTTGTTCTCATTTAAAAATTATTGTTTCTTCATGATCAATGGAAACTAAAATAATCCACTCCAACAGCAAACTGTCTCCACCAAAACACTGTTCACAGATGATAGGGCCCAGTTAATATGATTTTTTTTTTTTTTTTATCATTTAGAACTTTTAGAACTACCAAAGTTAGCTTGTCATAAGATGCAGATGCACATAAAAGTAGTTCAAGCTTTATTTTCAAATGTTTCCATAAAAGAAAAGAAAAAAAGTGTGTCTTTATTGTCAGAGAGTGAGTATTGGAGGTTCATCCATCTCATTATTATTGTCATTATTATTATTATAAAGTAGTATTATTATTTGTAAAGTAACACTAAATAACTTGAACCTTCAATTCATATTTTCATAATTCTGCTGAGGAAACATTGATTTACAGCTAGATTAATGTAACCTTTTGTCGTGGCCTGAGGAGGTCTGTACCATTTTTACTTGCACTAAGCAACTTTGAGGTGGATGGTGTGAACTCTGCCACACACACACACACACACACACACACACACACACACACACACACATACTTGCCTCTGTGTATTATAAGGACATTTTTTCCAAACCTGTTTAATTGTGCATTACAGGGACACCCCTTTCCACTAATGCCAGAGAGATGGGACTTGCACCCCAAAAAATTTTTTGGGGTTGTCCAGGGAAATTTCACTTCAAAACTTGAAAAAAACTCAAGTCATGAAAAAAAGAAAAACCTGAAAACATCCGTCATTGTGAGGACATAGATAATGAGCTAAATAAGCCACGCCCATAACAAAAATAGTAATTATGAGGACCAAATCACATAAGGACAAAGGTTACACAACACATGGGAACCATGTCACTGAAGGGACTTCTGACTTTACAGACACTAAAATGACAGCAATTTATTCTACAATCAATACCACCATAGTGAATATAAATAAACCCCCATACTTATTTTTAAAAACACTAATAAACATTAAACATGTATTGTTCACGTTTACATCTGACAATGAAAATGCAATCAAATAAGTCATTGGTCGAAAGCACAATTTATGAAATTTCAGTCAAACACCAATATTGTATAAAAATACTGAGTGACACCAATACATAAGCTTGTCTGTGTAAATGTCTAATAAAAATCTCATGAGTATTTACATGACTGTTTTTATTAAAAGAAAAAACAAAACACTAAAATATCGGTTACCTGGAAAGTCATGTATCAGGATACACGTGTCGCAGTACCTATCATGTTTTAAAGCTTGTACAGGAACTGAGGAATATTGTTCTTCAAAACATATCTTCAGAAAACAAGAAAAATTACTGCTACCTCTGTGGAAAACTGCAATCAAAATTTGCCCATCACTTGAAACCCCATGAGAAGACGTGCGTATGTTGCTTAAAACCCCTTAACATGTGGATGGTCTCCGGTGAGCAAACATTCTTTAAAAACCAAGGGCCATATTCACTAAGAACGCGCTGCGTCAGGTAATAGCGCGAAATATTGCACCACAACTGCACCCGCAGTCTGCGCCCAGTTACCAAACCTATTCACTAAGGATATTGCTCTAATGATATACCGGCGCAAACGCCCACAAAACTGACAGCTTGGAGCAAATGTGCACCTGATTTACCACACATGGCAACGGATTTGCGCCAAGAACATGGTTGTTATAGTAACAGTTGCGAGAAAGATGACATTATCAGAAAGCGAGGCTGGACCGAGAGTAAGCGTTTAGAGCTCCATTAAGTTGTACAGAGCACAGATGACAACGACATCATTCATTCATAAAGTACAAATTATTGGTGCGACCGGTTTTTAAAAATATATTCTCAGAGGTTAGCGTGGGCGTATGCATCTGGCACGTAAGAATGATCGTAAAATGCCTCCCTGCCATTGCCGATCAGATCAATTGGTGACGTCTAAGTGTGCCAAATCATGTTATTGCTAATTAATCAACCAGAGTCAAACTAAAATATATGATTCATTTGTTGCATGACTTTGCAATACAGATATTGCATTAGCCATTTGTGCGTCAAGATTTTTTTTTTCCATATCTTGCTTCTGAAAAATTCATTTCAACATCAACATTCAAAAAAAAATCTAGTCACCTGTTCAACTTTGGCGCATTCTATGACAGCTGTGTCTTCATCAGGTTATGCGTCAGTTGAAAGCTGGTGCAGATAAATAGAACAATACAAATAAAATTAAATTATTAGTAACAAGACTGTACTTGTACATTTAAAGTTACAGTACATACAGGAGAATGAATAGGTTAACTTAAAAGTATTGTGAATGCAAACAAATTTAATTTGCCATTCTATAAATAAATAAATAAGTCCAGCACTAGAGGATTGTGTAAATTGGTGACATCTATTTTTACCAAATCATGTTACTGCTAATTAATCAACCACATGCAATAATCATTGCAGTGTGGTAAAGTAGATGCGATAACTAGTTTGACTTGTGCTTACAGTTAGTCTCTGATTAATCATGACCTAATAAACAGTTTGGTACTGGGGATATAACTGACAGCATTGATGTGATTATACAGTATAACGTCACAATGAACAGAAAATACACAGTCCTCAGAAAGTTCATACCTGACTATGAACTGTGAGGACTGTATGTGTAACCTCAAGCCCTAAAAACGTATTTATCATCGACAGTGTATGAATAACACACGGTCCTCAGAATGTCATTAATTAACCACTATTACATTGTGGGGACTGTGTATCTGCAAGCACTGCATAGAATTGGAAAAACATGCGACATGGGTGTTTTATACTGTCATAGAGATTATTGCGACATTTAACATGGACCTAAATAAACAAAAAAAAATCTTTATAATCTAATGAAAGAAATACACTTTCACGTGGGAAAATAAGCATTCCTGTTGTGCTCTAGTCTTAATTTAGTTCTTGTTGTAATGCCTCTCAATATTCTCTTGTATGGCGATGCGCAATTAAGGTTGTCTTTAATTGGTCAAAGTCAGACTAAAGTATACAATCCAATATTTACTTTTTGCACGTTTTTGCAAATTACATATTACATGAGCCATTCGTGCGACAAGATTTTTTCCATATTTTGTGCAACGTCTTGCTTATGAAAAATTAATTTCAACATCAACATTCAAAAAGAAATCGAGTCACCTGGTCAACTTTGGCGCAGCCTGTGACAAATGTTTCTTCTTCATCAGGCCGTGCTTCAGTTGAAACCTGGTGCAGATTAACAGACAAATACAAATAAAATTAAATTCTTAGTAATAGATTTGACTGCATCCGTTACTGCATTAACGCAGTTACAGTACGTAAAATAGGTAAAGGAAAAAAATATCCGTCAGCACTAGGTTTGTGTAAATTGGTGACATCTACTTTTACCAAATAATGTTATTGCTAATTAATCAACCACATGCAATAAGAATTGCAGTGTGGTAAAGTAGATGCGATAACTAGTTCGACTTGTGCTTACAGTTAGTCTGATTAATCATGACCTAATAAACAGTTTGGTACTGAGGATATAATTGACAGCATTGATGTGATTATACAGTATAACGTCACAATGAACAGAAAATACACAGTCCTCAGAAAGTTCATACCTGACTATGAACTGTGAGGACTGTATGTGTAACCTCAAGCCCTAAAAACGTATTTATCATCGACAGTGTATGAATAACACACGGTCCTCAGAATGTCATTAACTAACCACTATTACATTGTGGGGACTGTGTATCTGCAAGGACTGCACAGAATTGGAAAAACATGCGACATGGGTGTTTTATACTGTCATAGAGATTATTGCGACATTTAACATGGACCTAAATAAACAGAAAAAAAAAATCTTTATAATCTAATGAAAGAAATACACTTTCACGTGGGAAAATAAGCATTCCTGTTGTGCTCTAGTCTTAATTTAGTTCTTTCTTGTTGTAATGCCTCTCAATATTCTCTTGTATGGCGATGCGCAATTAAGGTTGTCTTTAATTGGTCAAAGTCAGACTAAAATATATAATCCAATATTCACTTTTTGCACGTTTTTGCAAATTACATATTGCATGAGCCATTCGTGCGACAAGATTTTTTCCATATTTTGTGCAACGTCTTGCTTATGAAAAATTAATTTCAACATCAACATTCAAAAAGAAATCGAGTCACCTGGTCAACTTTGGCGCAGCCTGTGACAAATGTTTCTTCTTCATCAGGCCGTGCTTCAGTTGAAACCTGGTGCAGATTAACAGACAAATACAAATAAAATTAAATTCTTAGTAATAGATTTGACTGCATCCGTTACTGCATTAACACAGTTACAGTACATAGAATAGGTAAAAGAAAAAAAAAATCCGTCAGCACTACAGGTTTGTGTAAATTGGTGACATCTACTTTTACCAAATTATGATATTGCTAATTAATCAACCACATGCAATAATCATTGCAGTGTGGTAAAGTAGATGCGATAACTAGTTCGACTTGTGCTTACAGTTAGTCTCTGATTAATCATGACCTAATAAACAGTTTGGTACTGGGGATATAATTGACAAGATTGATGTGATGGTTATACAGTATAACGTCACAATGAACAGAAAATACGCATTCCTCAGAGAGTCCATACCTGACCCGAGTATGAACTGTGAGGACTGTATGTGTAACTTCAAGCCCTGAAAACGTATTTTTCCCTGACAGTGTATGAATACAGTGTCCTCAGAGTGGCAGTAATTAACCACTACTATATTGTGGGGACTGTGTATCTGTGAGGACTGCATAGTATTGATTGATTAAAGTAAGGAGTAAAGTATACAATCCAATGTTGATTTGTTGTGCGTCTTTTCAATACACATGCATAAGCCATTCATGCGACAAGATTTTTTCCATATATTGTGCAGCCCTATTCTCTCTACCGTCCACTACTAATGTCTTGCTTCTGAAAAATTAATTTCAACATCAACATTAAAAAAAAAAAAAAATCTAGTCACCTGGTTAGCTTTGGTGCGTTTGTGACAACTGTTTCTTCATTAGGTTGTGCTTCAGTTGAAACCTGGTGCAGATGAATAGAAAAATACAAATAAAATTCAATACTTAGTAATACTTAAGACTGTACTCTGTTAGTGCATTAACACAGTTACAGTACATAGGAGAATTTTAATAGGCAAAAGTATTGTGAATGCAAAAATTTCTCTGACAACCCCCCCATAAAATTTTTTTTAAAGAAAAATCCATCGGCTCTAGTGGTTAGTTTAAATTGGTGATATCTATATTTGCCAAATCACGTGATTGATAATTAATCAACCGCATGCAATAATCATTGCAGTGTGGTAAAGTGGATGCGTTGACCAGTTCAACTTCTGCTTACTGTTAAGCCTAATTTATGCCTCCACGTTTGCTCTCGCGTCGATGAGCGCCGTCGATCACATGATCTACGGCGCTCATGAATTTTAAGTGCCGCGTCGCTCGTGGCCGGCTGACGTGCACACGTCGCCAATCCTTGGACGCCGTAGATGGCGGGGCGTAGCTCGCTTCTGATTGGTCCGTTCGATGGCGTTTTTTCTTTTTTTTTCTCTCTCTCTCTCCCCGCCCCCCGCCCAGATAGTTTCCGTGAAGGCAACTGGCGGCGCAAATCGACTTCCCTGCTCGGAGACCACGGCTGTGCATGTGGATATGTGCCTGGGACGAGAGGCGTAAAACAACAATAACAAAAAAATAAAAAAATGTGTTCGCTAAGCGCACAGCTGTTGTGTTTTGGCGAGTTTACGGCCGACACCGGTGCAAATTGGCAATAATTAATTGCCACGGTGATGAACTTACTCTCCCCCCGGCTTTGTTTCGTGTTTCTGAATTAAATTGAACTTCCTGAATCCGTCATAAAATGCAGAGGAATCGCCACTCTGTGGCGGCCCAGCCATAGCGACAGCGGGACTTGGCGTGAAACTCCAGCAGACACCGATGTGTATTGTGATGTGTATTGCGCACAAGTCGGAAGGCAAACGCACGAGCGGAGCAACGCCGTAACCCCCCCGTGCGAGCCCGTCGCAGAAGCATACTGAGGCCTTGAGTCTCTGAGTAATCCATCCATCCATCCATTTTTTTAACCGCTTACTCCTCATAAGGGTCGCGGGGGTTCTGGAGCCTATCCCAACCGGCTTCGGGCACTAGGCGGGGGTACACCCTGAACTGGTTGCCAGCCAATTGCAGGGCACACAGAGACGAACAACCATCCACACAAGCACACCTAGGGACAATTCGGAGCGACCAATTAACCTGCCATTAATGTCTTTGGAATGTGGGAGGAGCCCGGAGAAGACCCACGCAGACACGGGGAGAACATGCAAACTCCACCCAGGAAGGCCGAAAGCCTGGACTCAATCTTGCGTCCTCAGTACTGGGAGGCGGAGATGCTAACCACTCTCTGAGTAATCATGACCTAATAAATAGTTTGTAACTGAGGATATAATTCACAGCATTGATGTGATGATGGAGTATAACATCACTGAGTGTAAAAATCTTATACACAATGAAACACTTTAAAGAAAATACACAGTCCTTAGGAGAAACCATACCTGACCCGAACTGTGAGGACTGTATGTGTAACTTCAAGCCCTGAAAACGTATTTATCCCTGACAGTGTATGAAGACACTGTCCTCAAAATGTCAGTTATTCACAACTACTACATTGTGAGGACTGTGTATCTGCGAGGACTGCACAGTACAGGGAGTCCTCAAGTTAAGTTTTGACTTTACAGCGCCTGTGCCTAGTCCGTAGCACCTTCTTTTCATTAATTTCCAAAAGTTGGGTTGTTGTTGTTGTTGCTACCTCCAGCTCAAAACAACGTTCATCGAGCAGGTCGGCTCGCCATCAAGCGTGTCGCATGTCCGTGTTTAAGCTTGAATTAGCTTCGCTCTGCCGTCCGTCAGCAATGAAGGTCCGTGTGGAAACACAAAATATTGGTTCTGGCTCTTCCAGGTGGCACAAATATGTTTTTCAAAAATTACTGTATTTTGATGTAAATATTGACGGTGAAATCCGACTTAAGTAGAAATTTGTGTTTCATCGCCAACGTAGGAACGAAACTCCACTGTAACTTGAGGACTCCCTGTATTGGCAAAACGTGCAACATAGGTGTTGAATACTGTGAAAGATTATTTCAATATAGAACATGGACTGGAAAAAAAAAAAGAAAAAAAAAGAGACATCTTTATCATTTAATGGAAGAAATCTTTTATGCGGAAAAATAAGCAGGCTCATTGTGGTTTGTTCTTATCCAATTAAGTTATTTATTGTGAGTAATGCCTCTCGATACTGTTCTTTTGTATGGCAATGCACAATCAAGGTTGTTGATTGGTCAAAGTCAGACTAAAGTAGGGCTGGGCGATCAATCAAATTAATCGGCATTTTGAAAATCAAATCATTGAAAATTTGATAAATCGTGAAATCAAATTTTGTCTTCTGGATTATTAACTCTTTGACTGCCAGCCATTTTCGGAAAAGGTAACCCCATACTGCCAGCTGATTTACAGAATTTTACCGATCTTTCAAGCTCCACAGAAAATGTTGTGTTAGGACTATGGAAACGCGGATACTACCAAATGAAAGATTGAAGTCTCATCTTTCATCTAAAAAAAAAAGTTTGTTTCTACCTTATTCGGATCTTCAGTAATCAACAATAGAAAACAGCTTCGTTTCACCCAAATCCTCTATTTTCTTCCAAAATACGGAGAAATCAAGCTTTTTGTGAAACGATGTTATTTCATGCACTCTAGTGAATTTGGCACTTTTTTTTTTTTGCATGAGGGATTCTACAAACACCTAAACTTCTATAAAACACTACCCCAACAATAAAAAAATGTTTTTTGATTGCAAAATAACAGTTTATTTACATGCAACAGTAGCAATCCGAACAAACAATTTGGAAAACTCTTTGCAAACTATTTACACGTGCGCAACAGTTTTTGTCAGTCTGCTTCTGCATGGACTGATTTGCGTAGAGGTTGGTATGATGAACGATGTGCTGGAGAAGTTCATCCGTGATGAAGAGCTCCAGGATGTCAGCTGGCAGGTGGGAATTCAGCTCTGCTGCAGCATCCCTTGGTCCTGGTTTTGCAGCAAAGGGGAGGATGGTTGGCTGCCAGCCGAATTCATCAACTTCAAGCCAGCCAGAATCTTTGGGATCTGCAAATATACATTTCAATATCATATTATTTTAGAGCAGTGTGATGCAATGTGTGTGTGTGTGTGTGTGCGTGCATATGTTTACCTTTTTTTCTTGGGTGTATTGGTTGATGCACATTCTGTAAATTATAGAAGACGTTTACCATCAAATATTTTATTAGTGCTGTGGAGAATCTTTTCTTTTTACCTTTGTTCTGCTCACTGTGAGAAGGGTCACTTTGGGCCCTTTGAGGGGGAGCTGAAAGAAACATATACAATTACAATACTATCGAAAGACTTTCCTTTTATTGTTGCGGTGTATTGAAAACGTTTTGGGTTTTTTTACCTTTCTTTGTCGTAGAACCAGCGGTCGGACGTTGCTGTGAGCACGATCTATAAAATATACATTCACGTTTGTATAGGTAATAGATGTTTTAGTGTATATCAGCACATTTACACACCCTGCTAGCAGATCGCCCGAAAAGTAATCTTACTAGCAATCTCTTAGCATGTTAGCGCTTACCTTCACGTTCTTTGGAAGACTGTCTTGCATCGGACCCGTAGTAGTCGTCATCGTCAGATGAAACATCATCTGTGCAGACGTGCTCGGTTGTGCACCACTTTTCTCCGGTGTTAGCATCGCTAGCCGGGGGGCCTTAGGACGTTATTAGCATCGCTAGCCGGTGGGGCCTTAGGACGTGGTGGAAACGGCCGCGTCACCGCTTCAACTATGACTTAACCCCGTCATCACTGTGCTCTTGAGCACTGGTCGATGCTTTTGAGCTTTGAAAATAAGGATCAAGCGTGAGCTGCTTGCCATCTGTAGCCTTTTTGACTCCCTTAGCCAAGTTAGCCATTCTCTCCCCCTCAACACTAGCTCAGCCTCTCTTCTTCTACTGTTGTCTCCTACCCGATCTTGTCCAAAAGACTCATCACAGCCATCTAGTGGCCAGAAATACCCATTATAGTAACCCGATCGGCTTGATACTTGGAGCACAGCTGCCCAAGGCTTTCCTCCACCCGTTTCCATAAAAAAACATAGGCGCTTTCACACCAAAAAGCCCAGGAACTTTGAGTTCATGGTAGAGTCAGTTCCGGGTCCGAAGAACTTGTGAGCGGCCCACGAGTTTGCGTTCACACGGCATGAAAGCAGGCAGGGTAGTTTATTCAAATGAGACTGATGACGTATGTCAGGGGAGGAAAAAAAACAGCACTACCCCGCCTGTCCAGCAAGTGGCGGTACCGGTAAAACTGAATGACAAACAACCAGTGTGACGTTGAAAAACGCGACCTTTGACCCTCCATCGCCATTTGTCGCTTGCACGTGTCGTCACTTCCGCCTCGGATTTCTCGTAGTCGCCATGCTGGGTGGCCTCCATTTACGTAGCGATTCGGTCTAACACGTATCTATCACGTTTGTTGTCTGCGTTTAAAATGGTACATTGTTGCTGCATCGTTGGCTGTTCGAACAAAGCCCAGGGGGAAAATGGTCGGCCTTTCTGCCGAATTCCGAAAATAATTAGGAACCAGGGCCTGGAGACAGAGGAGTGCGGACTCCGGAGGGAAGTCGTTACTTTGGGCTCGTGTGTGCAGCGATCACTTCGTGAGCGGTAAGATTATTTACCTTTATTTAATTTAATGCATGAGGATTAATAACGTTTCGACCGCGCATATATGGGCAAGTTGCTTATGTTTTGGATTCATGAGCAAGTAAGTTCGGTAATACAAGCTGGCTAGCGGACGTTAGCCGAAAGCTAACATCGAACATTTTCACCCAAGTAGTGCCAGTGCAAAGTGTTTACTGCTGAAATTGGATTGATTAGTCTTGGGCTCTTAATGCCGATAACATGTTTTTTGGTGGCAAAATGTAAACTTGGAAAAAAGAGACAGAAGGGGGTGATGCAAGTAAACAGACCCCCGGTAGCCTACACATCATGCTAAAGAACTTATTCGGTAGCCTACACATCATGCTAAAGAACTTATTCACGGCCACCCTACTGCGGCAAAATAACCAGTCTTTCCATATTTTATTTGTTTATATATTTGTTTATTTTAACAGGTCGCCCTGCGCCCGTTTTTCTGTCCAATCATCCCGACTGAGCTCCAACATTAAAGTTGGGTCCCAAGTTACATCTATGTCTCAGCCCAGTCGGTGCCAAGATATGAACGTGCACAGGAGAGACAAGCAAAGAAAAGACGACTCGAAGTGGCAGAGATTGTTGCAGTTATGCAGCCAGATGGCTCCAGTAACCTGTACCCTCAAGTACTGCTGACATCATTGACTCTGGTATGCCACTCAGAATTCATTACATGATATATTGTATGCATGAGTGAATGTATGTGTTTATGTTTGTGTGTGTACACGCACCTTATATTTTAGAGACATTTGGAAGTGTTTATAGAAATAAGTATTTGCCTGTAGCAATGTTCATACATTAAAAAATGCAACAAAATGTGTACATTTCTTTTACACTGACCCAAAAACTATACTACTTTACTATATTAAACCTATTACTGGTACCGTATTTTTTTGTGATTTTTTATTTATTTTTTTCTTTAGGGATCTCATGCCACACCGACTTGATTGCCAATGACATGATGGAAACGAAGGCGAGCATCAAAGCATTGGAGGAGGACAACATGCGACTGTTTGTTTGGCGCTAATAAAGGCAGCGTTTATACAAATTTTATTGTTGGGTTTGTTTACAAAGCTATACATAATACAAATGACAGGATTTGACTCAATGTGCAATATGGTCCCTCTTAAAGTAATGGCATAAATCTCTATTATTTCTAAAAGCACAAAAAATGAAGTGAATAATGATTAGATGTAGTAATTTCAGGGTTAAAAATTGAACTGTTAATTAATGTAGTTTATTTTAGCACAGGTGCCTACCATCCTGAGATGACGGTATGATGTAATGTTGATGGGGTACGCAATGACTTTCATTATGCTATGTACAGAGGAAAAAGTTGCTCTCTTTTAAATTTGTTTAATGTAAGACAAGTACCAGTACTGTGTTACAGTTTTCCCAATAATCCTTGTTTCACACTTGTCACAAAACCACTGTCCTTTTGGCAGTCTAGATTGGCACACTTCAAGTGATATCATTTGATTTTACAATCTGCTGCAGCACAAAAAACTACTTTATTCCGCATCTTTGAAGTACATGAGCAAGTGGTAGGTGACAGCGGCTGAGCAGGAACACTGGAAGTCCACTGCTGATCTAGTAAATGCTCTCCCGAGCAGTTCAGGTAAGGAGGGGATTTTGGAAAAAACAAACAAACTGGCTTTTCCAGCTGGCCAAAACGAGCGATCTGGGTGGACTCGCTCAATCACACTTTGTCCACACCACAAAGCCGCAGAAGTCCCGTCCAGTTAAACTCATCTGTGCCTGAATCTGAAAATATTACAAACATTGTAATGAAAATATGAAACCTAGCATTAAATAAACTACAAAAAGTAAAGCCATACATACCTGGTAATAATATTGGTGTTGTCGTGACAAGTGATGGGAATTGTTGCCATCTGGCACCAGACAGAAATTGGGTGTTGTGACAGCCTCCTTAACCGTGAGATCATAAGAAAAGCTGTCAGTATGCTCAGTAGTTACCATGAACACGTTTTATTGTACTGGAAACTGAAACTAAAAATACGTCCTCTGAGAGTGGTTAACCTTAACCATTTAGAATAAGTTGATTAAGTAACATGTAACTAGTGAAAGGGTAGCATTAAATTTAATTAAGCCACGGGGAGGCTGTGCATAGTTACTTTTTATTCTTATACGCTCTGCCATATTTGCCTGTTATAAAATTATTAGAAAAACCACATCAGGTAAACCCAGCTGTGCATGTAAACACAATAACAGGAAGCCTGAGAACAAATCAACATTTTTGTGTGCAGAATTACCAACACCATGTGGTTTACTTACGTGCAACAGCAACCGTTTCTTCTGATGCGATGTTAAAGTTTACACTCTGTATCCACCCGCTTACAAAATAATTGTAAGCCTCCAGGGATTTGTTGGCGTGTTATGGAGCATGTTGTCAACACGAGGTAGTGAAAGATGTCCAGAGATGTCACATTTGGCCAGCAAGCTTTCTCCATCAAAAAAAAAATCACCCTTGGTCAGGACGTAATTAGGATCAATCCCGCCACACAGAGACACCTTCTGCCTGTATCGTTGTTTTTGATCTTCCGGTAAATCGTGAAAATACTGCGAAAATGACATCAGGTTGATAAGCTCTACCGTGTAACTCGCGAGTGTACCTTGTGAACCGGCGGACACCCAATATGGCGCCCGAAGAAAAAATTCCCATGATGCATTACGATGTGCAAGCGACCTATACAAGGCATATCATCTTTTCGTTTTCCTTGTCATGTTGTACAGAGTTGTGTTTGCAGCAATTAGAACTTCACGGGAAAGGTTGATGAGAACCATTGGGACCCGCCGTATTACCACATCAAGATGAGAAATGGGCAGGACTTGCTCACTTGGAAAGACAGTCAAACCTGCAAGCACGAAGACGTGCACTGGTAAGGTTTAAACACAATTATACGAAATTTATTTCACATCGGAATTAAGCTGTAACATGTAACGGAGCTCCCCTTGCAAGGTGGAGAACACGAAAAAAAAAATGAAGTTACAGAGTGTATTAGTGCCTTAAACACATCGTATGACTGGCGCGTTCAGTTGCACGTCTACTTGCGTGTGTCCCCGCGCGTCGGTCGTTTGTGGATATTTTGTCGTACTTTCTGCCATGAAAAGGGCAATCGCTGGAAACTGGTGTTTCCTGCCTAGTTCTCGTGCAATTCACGGCAAAATAGGGCTTGATGGCGAGTAGCTGTTCACGCTACATGTACGCTGCGTATTTCATAATACCGTTGGACCTGGACGTATTGCTAGTCTGTCCGCATGTTTTTTTTTGTTTTTTCTTCTTCTGTTAAACACATGATTGACCGATCCAAAGTGTTGAAATGGCTTGCTTTCTTTGACGATGCACGAATGTTAGAACAAAGGTGCCGGGATTTTGGGAAAAGTGCTGATTTTGGAAGTGTCAGATTGCCACCTCAAGCCAGTGGTTTATCATAGGGCCATAAATTGGTGCATATTCCGCTATTTTAAGGTATTCTTGTCATGTAAATCACAAGGCTGTTGCACAAAAGTAATTAATGTAGATATTAACATTTATTAATTTGTTGTTTTTCTGTTTCAGATTTGCCACTTCTACCAATCTGGGTGTGTTCCGCGCAGGGAGTGGAAGAACATCAGAACCTCTGAATGGTGGGACGCTGTAATTATGTTTGCATTACTGTTTGTCAAAAATAAAAACATTAAAAAGAATTCATTGAGCATAAGTTTTTATTCGTGTGGAAAAAAAAACAGAACCACAAAAGTGATATGAAAACAAAAGCATTTATTACTTATGCATTTGGCTTATTTGTGTCCACAAGTCTGTTTTGGACTGCCAGGAAGCCCATTTGGAACTCTCTGTCGTGCCTTTGTTCAACCAGCTCATGTGCCACGTGTTGATCTTCCTTGCGCTCCTCGCTTCTGAGGTCAACTTCCTCCTTGTGCTGCTCGCGTCTGAGTTCAAGGTCCTCCTTGTGCAACTGCATTTCTTCTAAGAACATTGCACTCGTGGACTCCCCCTTCTTTTCATCAAATTGGTGCAGGTATTCCAAAAATAGGTGGTCTCGGTCCCGTGTCCGCTAACCTATAGGGATGTAAATGTACAATGAGTGACAGTAAATACTTTTGATGAGCTTCCAGTTACATGACTTTGAACTTATTGGAACTTGACAAAGGGGCAGGAAACTCTGTTCGAGTGGCGCAGTTTCTGCTTGTGGACGGACCGTCCTCGCTTGTACCTTCGCTTGTGACGCATCGACTTAAACCAGGGGTGGCGAGATCCGGTCCTCGAGGGCCGCAGTCCTGCTGGTTTTGGATATTTCCCTTCAACACAGCTGATTCATGATCAGCTCATCAGCAAGCTCTGCAGAAACCTGATAACGAGCCTGTTAATTGGAATCAGCTGCACTTCGAGTAGGGAAATCTGCAAAACCTGCAGGACACCGGCCCTCGAGGACCGCAGTTTGCCACCCCTGACTTAAACGGTTTCAACAGATTCGTGCTATGAGTAAGAGTACAGTACAATGATTTAGGTAGGGGTAAAACACGGCACTCACGTTAATGTACTTTCATTTTTCATAGTTACAGAACAGAATATGCCACACTACATTGCCAAATATGGCGGCATGCACTTGAAGCTTTTTTAGGCAATACACACTAGTAAAATTGCAGGAATGTAACTTTTTTTTTTCCCCCCCTTTCTCAATGCACCATTATGAGTGAAATGAAAATTGTATATGTGAGCATGAGGATTTATTATTGTGTATGCCTATGAATTTCATGTACATACGTTAATGACAAATGCACGCATGTGTTAAGGTGCAATTGTTTACACAAGCAGGATTACACATTTTCTTTTAGTACATTCCAGTAAAAGAAAATGTGTAGTAAATTAATACATTCCAGTAATGTACTTTTTTTTTTTTTTTTTTTTATGAAATGAGTCAGTAGATATAAAGAATGGGTAGGACTAGACAAGTTTTTAACTTCTTTCTACTCCTTTGAACATGTAAACTATTATGAATGATTGCAATAAGTTTCTTCTTTCTTTTAAAATGTTAACTGCTACTCATTTGTTTATAATGTCCAATAAACAAACAAACACACTGCCTTATTCAACGAAGCAAAATTAATTGTGAGTGGGGTGTTGCTTTAAAAGTTTTAAATGAAGCTTTTGAAGTTATATAAAATGAAATGAAACATACCAGGACTGTTCAGGGAGGCATCATAACGTAAAGGAGAGCACAGAGAAGGTCCCGCTGTAAGTCAGAGTACATCACAACAAAGGTCAGTTTACACTGTTAGACGGCATACCTTTTATAGCAACGGATATTTCACCGTGACCGTCAACTCCCCTGCCAGCGAAATTCTCGCGCGATTCATGGCAAAGTAGCGCTGGTATCGAGGTGAAGGTCACGGCAAAATATCAATTTCGAGTCATTCATCTTACGTTTTCGTTTCCCCAGAACTATATACGAGCTGTTAGGTGATGAGACTAACAAGTTAAAACTCTTTAGTCGCGTTGTACACAGAGCCTTGGCTTAAGGGAAAAAAAAAACAAACGAAGTGGTTGTTTTGCTTTTAACCGTGCATATCATGCCTGGTTTCCACACGTCCTTTGCACAAAGCTTTCCAATTTCGTCATCACTGGAAGCAAGGCTATTTCGGCATTAGCTGCCTACAATACTCTTCATTTACTAGGTTAATTGATTTAGGAATGATTTCACAACATTACATAGGTTCGGAGCTGGATGCGTGCCTTTGCCAAGCTTAAGCCATGCTACGCTAACAACTTAGTGCTAGCGCGGTGTAAAAGCCACGTTAAGACCGCGCAGCGACCTAAACGAATATATAAATACAAATGTTCATGAGGCAATTCTGTCTTACCTTGGTGTGTTAGCGTGTCTGTTGTTGAGGAATCCTCGCCCACTGCCGTGTCCTCGCACATAACTTCCAGCATTGCAATTGCAGAGTCCTTTGTTTTACCGGTTGTACACCCCATCCGGTGGCCGAGAATGACGTCCAGTCTTTCGTACCATTTATTAATTTTGCGGTCATTTCCGCTTCGGCTGTTGTGGTCCTTGAGTTTTTTATAGTCCTGTTTGAGTTTCTTGAGTTTTTCCCTTACCTGCCTTTGTGTGTGGAAAATGCTAAGCTCTTCTAGCTTCGCGGTTATCAATTGATAGACTTTATCGTTTCTTGTGGCACTTTCAAATTGTCGTTGGGTCTCCTCGTCCCCGTAAATGCTCAGGAGAGCCTGCACTTCTTCGTCCGTCCACCTATCGGTTTTTTTAAATCCTTCCATTTCCAAAACGTTTGGGGGGAAAAATCGTCGCGCTCTCAGCAGTGAAAAGTAAAAAAGAAATGGCGGCTTTACCGCGAAAAACTCACCTATCCAAAACACACCTCCTCGTCCAGTCAACCAATCATGACACACTTCACAACACGCCCCCACTTGTGTAGTTCAGGGTACACCGAAATACCCTCCTCTTGTCTAGGTACTTAGGTAGTACCGTTTCCACCCCCCCAGACCCGGAACTACTTTTGTGTGTGAACGCAAACTTTGGACAAACTCCCCCGGAACATAGGGAAGTTCCTGAATAAGTTCCTGCGGTGTGAAAGCGCCTATAGTAGACGTTAATTAACGTCTATGGCGGCCAATCCTAGGATTATACTGAACGTTTTTAAACGTTTATGGCGGTCAAAGAGTTAAAAGCTGTTGTTCTTATGTTTTGTGACATCCAGATGTTATTGTGCGTTGTAATTTTGCACAAGTGGTAGCAGAATGCTGGATGGTTGGTTTACAAGACTTTATTTTTTATTTTTTTTGGCCATAATCGCTGAGCCCTAGACTAAAGTATGCAATCCAATATTAATTTGTTGCACGTCTTTGCAATACACTTATTGCATGAGCCATTCGTGCGATACGTTTTTTGTTTTTTTTTCTTTTCGCCATATATTGCGCAACCTTATTATCTCCACCCTCTCCTACTAACTTCTTGCTTCTGGAAAAATAAATTCAACAACATTCAAAAAGAAATCTAGTCACCTGGTTAACCCTGGCGTAGTCTGTGACAGCTGTTTCTTCATCTGGTTGTGCTTCAGTGGAAATCTGGAGCAGATGAATAGACAAATACGAATACAATTAAATTCTTACTAAGACTGTTATAATATAATTCCATGTAATCATGAATGTGCGACCATATATACACTGGGTGGGGCCACATTCACGGTGTAGGGTAGAGCTCGCCAGTCGGCGAGCTGGCGGACTCAGTAACAGGGTTAGGTGTCACTTGTACTCTGGCGTGACGACCGGGGCCTCTCCCCACCGGGCTCGGTGTTCTGGTGTTCCGCCTTCTCCCCTGGTGCTTCCTCCTCTGCTTCCCCCCTCCCGCCGCTGTGCAAATCTCGCGCGGCTGGAGGTGGGGTGGGCACATCTTCCCTCTCTGCGCTGCTGCCCGGTGCCGGTTTCCGGGGGGGGTGGGGGGTTCTCGCGGGGGGCCGGGTTCGCGGGGGGGGGGTGGCGGCCGTCGGGGGGGGGGCGGCTTGTTTGGGGGGGGGGGTGGAGGTATGGGTGGGTGGGGGGTTGGGTGCTGGGGGTCGGGGTGTGTTCGGGGGTTTGGGGGTCGGGGGTGGTGGGGCCTGGGTCGTGGTGGATGGCGGGTTTGGGTGGGGTGCGGGGGGGTCGTGGGGGGATGGGGGCTGGGGACCGGTGGGGCGCTGTGGGGGCCCGCTGGGCCTCGTTCTGCGGCCTTGGGCTCGGGGGTGTGGGCCGGGGCTGGGGCGGGGGTGTTCCGGGTGTCTGGGTCGGCTCGCCGACCGGTGTCCGCTCGGGTGGCTTGGGGGTGGCCTTGGTGCTGCCGCGGCCTGGGGATTCCGGGGGGGGGGGGGGGGGGGGGTGCTCGCTTTGCTGGACCGCGGTTGACGGCTTCTTTCTTTGGTGGTGGTCCTTATGCATGCCAGATCCATCGCACCAGCATCTACTGAAACTCAAACAGAAGTTGCCTCTCCCTCCCACAGCCCCTTGAATCAGTGGGTGCTGGTGTCTGTGGATCTCACTTTGCTTTATCTATCCTTCCCTCCTTCCTCTCTTTAGTTTTTCCTCTGGTCACTTGAGATCTCAATTTATTGGAAGTTTGAGGTTTCTGGGGTTGGCATAAGACTCCGGTTTTGTAACCACGCAGGAGGGGTCTTGTTGGTGCTGGACTTCACTTTGATGGATTGGATGTACTGGCTTCTATTGATCTCACTCTGCCTTATCGATCCTTCCCTCCTTCCTCTCTTTAGTTTTTCCTCTGGGCTCTTGAGATCTCGCTAAATTTGCTGGAATTTAGAGGCTTCCGGGGTTGGCGTAAGACTTTGATTTTGTAATCATGGGGAAGGCAGGAAGTGTTTGGTCGGTGCTGGATGTCACTTTGATTTACCTTTCTTTTCTCTTTATTTCTTTTTTTTTCTGACCTTTTCTCTGGTCTCCTGACCATTTAAATCTCACGACTCTGGCAAGATTCTGAAGTACCTGGTTAAGGCGAAGGGTAATGGGATATTTATAAGGTTTTAGGTGAATGAATGAGTATAAATTTATAAGTATTTGCACGCACGCACACGCACGCACGCAAACGCACGCAAACGCACACACGCAAACGCACGCACGCACGCAAACGCACGCACACATACACACACACAAAAAAAAAAAAAGAAAAAGAAAAAAAAAAGAAAAAAAAAAAGAAAAGAGCAATGATGACAAGACGTTGAATCGGTAAGACTACCGAATGAACAATTCTGAGCTCTTAAAAAAAAAAAAAAAAAAAAAAAAAAAAAAAATGAATGTGCGACCAGTATTACTAGTATGTCACATCTATGACAATATCTATGTAATAAGATATCACGATATGATAACATGAGGTTGGCGATAACCTCAGCTGTCAAAACTAGCTTGCACCCCACAAGCCATACTGCACACGGTGTATCCCAACTTCAAATGTTTGCTAACATAAATAATATATACTATAAATTCTGTTTGGTGCAAAAGGAACTTACATAATTATAGTGTTTAAAATAATTGTATTTGTCTTAATATTTTCAAATTTTTAAACATCTTGTTTTGAATAAAAAAAATAATCATTTTCAATAGTTTGTGATTATTCCATAATCGAGCAGCCCTACTGTACAGTGTATAGTAAATGTGCCAAAGAAAATAAAGTACATCTCTGCTAAACATTTGCATAAATTAACTGTAATGAACACTCACAGACTTTAACTCTTTGACCGCCATAAACGTTTAAAGACGTTCAGTATAAACCTAGAATTGGCCGCCATAGACGTTAATTGACGTCTACTATGTTTTTTTATGGAAACGGGTGGAGGAAAGCCTTGGGCAGCTGTGCTCCAAGCATCAAGCCGATCGGGTTACTATAATGAGTATTCCTGGCCACTAGATGGCTGTGATGAGTCTTTTGGACAAGATCGGGTAGGAGACAACAGTAGAAGAAGAGAGGCGGAGCTAGAGTGTTGAGGGGGAGAGAATGGCTAACTTGGCTAAGGGAGTCAAAAAGGCTACAGATGGCAATCATCTCACGCTTGATCCTTATTTTCAAAGCTCAAAAGCATCGACCAGTGCTCAAGAGCACAGTGATGACGGAGTTAAGTCATAGTTGAAGCGGTGACACGGCCGTTTCGACCACGTCCTAAGGCCCCACCGGCTAGCGATGCTAATAACGTCCTAAGGCCCCACCGGCTAGCGATGCTGACACCGGAGAAAAGTGGTGCACGTCTGCACAGATGACGTTTCATCGGACGATGACGACTACTACGGGTCCGATGCAAGACAGTCTTGGACAGTCTTTCGTCCTCCAAAGAACGTGAAGGTAAGCGCTAACATGCTAAGAGATTGCTAGTAAGATTACTTTACTAACTTTTCGGGCGATCTGCTAGCAGCGTGTGTAAATGTGCTGATATACACTAAAACATCTATTACCTATACAAACGTGAATGTATATTTTATAGATCGTGCTCACAGCAACGTCCGACCGCTGGTTCTACGACAAAGAAAGGTAAAAAAACAAAAACGTTTCAATACACCGCAACAAGCTCCCCCTCATAGGGCCCAAAGTGACCCTTCTCACAGTGAGCAGAACAAAGGTAAAAAGAAAAAAAAAAAAAAGATTCTCCACAGCTCTAATAAAATATTTGATGGTAAACGTCTTCTATAATTTACAGAATGTGCATCAACCAATACATCGAAGAAAAAAAGGTAAACATGCACACACACACACACACACATTGCATCACAGTGCTCTAATATAATATGATATTGAAATGTATATTTGCAGAGCCCAAAGATTCTGGCTGGCTTGAAGTTGATGAATTAGGCTGGCAGCCAACCATCTTCCCCTTTGCTGTAAAACCAGGACCAAGGGATGCTGCAGAGCTGAATTCCCACCTGCCAGCTGACATCCTGGAGCTCTTCATCACAGATGAACTTCTCCAGCACATCGTTCATCATACCAACCTCTACGCAAATCAGTCCATGCAGAAGCAGACTGACAAAAACTGTTGCGCACGTGTAAATAGTTTGCAAAGAGTTTTCCAAATTGTTTGTTCGGATTGCTACTGTTGCATGTAAATAAACTGTTATTTTGCAATCAAAAAACATTTTTTTATTGTTGGGGTAGTGTTTTATAGAAGTTTAGGTGTTTGTAGAATCCCTCATGCAAAAAAAAAAAAAAGTGCCAAATTCACTAGAGTGCATGAAATAACATCGTTTCACAAAAAGCTTGATTTCTCCGTATTTTGGAAGAAAATAGAGGATTTGGGTGAAACGAAGCTGTTTTCTATTGTTGATTACTGAAGATCCGAATAAGGTAGAAACAAACTTTTTTTTTTTAGATGAAAGATGAGACTTCAATCTTTCATTTGGTAGTATCCGCGTTTCCATAGTCCTAACACAACATTTTCTGTGGAGCTTGAAAGATTGGTAAAATTCTGTAAATCAGCTGGCAGTATGGGGTTACCTTTTCCGAAAATGGCTGGCAGTCAAAGAGTTAATGAAATATTCCTGTTTAAAAAAAAATTTAAGTGAACAATAAACACAAATGCAGAAATGTAACAAGTTATAAGTGATTACTGAATTTATACTGTACTGGTAATACTAAGCCATTATTTAGAACAAACAAAAGTACATTAAATTAATGACAGATGACACATACTAATTAACTTCATTACTCCGCAATACACGACATAAAATTTTTACCAGTACTTTCCTTAGTATAACTACACATTCATCTACCAAACCAGCCTGTCACGTCTTTCTGTTTACAATTTCAATTAGCATGTATTTTAGTCAACAGAAGGTTAGCTCTGCTTTGCTAACTGTCGCTAACAAAAGCGTAGCAATTCTAAATAATTAGCTGCATTCATCATTTACAACAGGTTGTAAGGTATGCTAACGGAAGCTTAGCTCGCACTTACACTGAACTTGCATTAGAATTCATTTGTGCCGAAATTGCAAGAGGGAGCAGTTTACACAAGCGACCAACATTTAAACAAAACAAAACAAAACAAAAAACGTTTCCAAGATGAGTTTCTGTAGGAAAAATATCAACTAATTAGCTTCAAATCCTACCTTGTTTGCACAGCTGCACGCCACCTGCGTTGATGACTAGGACGCCTTGTGAAGTCAGGGGGCGGTTCTCTCCTCAGAGCTGCTAAATGACGTCACTTCCTTACTCCGAGCAATATAATAAATCACATTTTCAACAAATTGATTCAGTAGTTGGATTATGAACATTGTTGATGAGAATGGCTATTGTTGTATGATCTGAAATGTCTTTTTTTTTTTTTTTTTTAAATAATCACATTTAAAATTAACCCAAAGGCTCTTAAATTTAATTAATTACCACAGACGAAAACAATATTTTGCAATAATTATAGTTAATTTGTAATCATAAAATGTGGTTATAGTTTTTGTTTTTACAAAAGTTTTTTTGTTGCTGTTTTTTAATTTCATTAATGGAAATGTTTTGCTTTAGTAAATAAAATAACATTGCTGCTGTCACACAGTTGCTGTCGGAGGATGTTTTGGTAATATCCTTTTGCTCATAGTTCGTAGTCTGTTTTTAAACAATTTCTGTTGGTTATTTTTTCTGTTTTTTGTTTTGTTTTTTGTTTTTTTTTGGTCAGTGAATTCCACCCCCTATAATAAATAGATTCCATCCATCCATTTTCTTGACCGCTTATTCCTCACAAGGGTCGTGGGGGGTGCTGGCGCCTATCTCAGCTGGCTTTGGGCAGTAGGCAGGGTAATAAATAGATTGTATTTTCCTTATTTTGTTCTGCATTTATGGAGTCCCTTTTTCACCGGTCACACCAGGCCATCCGCCGAAAGTCTTTCTGCCTCACTATGGGTGTAGATGCACTTGTCTACTGGCATTCCTGAGCAAGTGCAACACTGGTGGTGGTGGTGTCTTTCTTGGGTGCCCTGAAGCCTTCTTCACTTAAAGTTTGTAAGTTCACCTTAGGAAATGACATTCATTTTCAGGGCAAATAGGGACTTTGCAATTCATCCTATCACCATAACATTCTGGAGTAGGCTACATGCAAATTGCCTTCATAAAAAAATAATAATAATAATAATAAAATAAATAAATAAATAATAATAATAATTATAATGCAGAACTGCAGATTTTGAGAAAATCAATGTCATTCTCAAAACATTTGGTCAGAAAGATGTTACTCTGACGAAAGAGTGGAATGTTAAAGTATGAATCAATGTATGGTACTGACAGTTTATGTCTCTGCCTCCAGCAGTTCAAAGTGATGTCATAAACAGCTGTTCACCATTGTACAGTTTATTTTTTCTTGTTCAAATAAACAACCACTGAAAGAATTAAATACTGAAATATATAATTAAATGTCATGGGGGATTTCATTATTTAATTTATTTATTTAGTAATTGGTAGCTGCAAAAAAATAAGGCACTGCATCTACTGACAAACACTTGCAATACACAGCATTTGACAAAAAACGTAATTATGGGGACATGTGCGTAATTGTGGGGACAGGTGACAGTCAGCCAATCAAATGCTGTGAAATATACACTGGTGTGAATAATTCATTAGGTGGTGCATTGCAAGGACCTGCCTACAGGGGGCATCATCAGATACACAAAAATACACACCATTCACGTAATTGTGGTTTATGGGGACTTTGGCTAAAACTTCGGATTTTAGCTCTCTACAGCCCTAGAAGCACTTCTGCATTGAATGAATTATGAGGACATGGGCTGTGTCCTCATAATTCAAAATGTCCTCGCAGTGTTGTGTGTATTCAGGTCCCCATAATACACAAAGGCAAACACCCACCCACACACACACACACACACACACAAAAGAATTACAAATGTGCAGACTGCTTTACGGCATATCCAATTGTTCCAAAGCGACTGTTGTCATGAACAAGCTGAAAACAACCCAAGAAATGAAGATTTTTATTTATTTGTCTTTTTTGTTTTTGTTTTTTTGTTTTTTGTCTGGAGAGACAAAAAAATTGCAACAAAAATGAGCCAACTGGATAAAAGTAAAAACCAACCGTTTGCTGTTACTTGAAAAACGTTACAGTACTGTATAAAGAAAAAAAATATAAAATAGATTAATTACCTCATCGCTATACTGTACATCCTTCACACAGCCACTGTAAACAGAAATGTATTTCAATCCAACTCCAGACTACCATGAGATGAGAATTTCACGACGCTGGTCCATCTGGGAAATGCGGTCTACATTCAAGGCAAAACAATACCGCTGTTGTCCATATGGTGCCGCCATAATCAACGAAACCTGAATGCTGCTAAGCCTTGCTAATAAGGCAGTGCTTCTCAAATAGTGGGGCAGGCCCCCAGGGGGGCACGAGGCTCCATCAAGGGAGGCACGTTAGACCTCTGGGAACATGCTTTTTAATTTTTTTTATTTTGATATTTTTTTACTGTCCTATAATAAAGTGCAATTGCACCTCCACTACATTAGGGGGCAGTGGCGCTCTCATTATCGTTAGCGTGCACAGGGAGCATTCGCTCAGTGGTGTAGGGGTTTTGTTTGCACTGAGCATGCGCGCTTTCCACACAGCAAAAAAAAAAAAATCAGCACAAATTATTTTATATTTTTGTTTTGCAGGTTAAAGTTGTTTTTATATTGTGTTCCTGAGTTAATGTTGATCAGTTTGAATGCATTATTATGTATTGATTTTATGTAATTGTATTTTTCCGTAGCATATGGTTTTACATGGTCAACCAAAAAATGTTTATAGTTTAATTAAGGATTTAATTTTATTTTTGAATTTCAGATGCACTTTAAATCTTTTCTGTTACAGTTAATAAAGCTATTCTTTGTTGTAAGTTGGTCCATATTTCTTTCTTTTTTTTTTATCCTCATACATTAATACGGATACAGTGTTATGCAGAGATGTGCTTACAATTTTATAGACAAATGATTCTATTTATAGTCGCGGGGGAGAGAGATGTTTACTTCTTACTAGGGGGGGCATGACTGAAAATAATTGAGAAGCACTGTAATAAGGCAAGTAGTTTAGGATTCTGGAGTGGCCTCTGCCCTGCATCCCACTTGACAATATCCACCCCTGCAATGAACAGCGACCAATCTTACCTTCACAGTCAGAACCACAAGAGGTAACTGAGACCATTTATAAAATCGTTTCTCGAGAATGTTTAATGTTCATGAATCAGACCTTTTTGCTTTTACAATTGAATTATTTTTACTCACCATGTTATTGTCATTATTTTGGTTGTAAATAATATATTTCTATTTTTGCAAATCTAGAAAAAAAATCTAAACCAATTTATTAGTTGTAGTGGTAGGTTACTTATTTTATGACACTCTGTAACCGCGGGTTACAGACAATTAGATGATGGGCCGCAAATGACTGCTAGGCCATAGTTTGTAGACCACCGGTTTAACGTGAGGCAAAAATAAATAAATAAATAAATAAATAAAATAAAAATTAAGGTAGAACAATCATCAAAATAAAATCTTAACAATTCATTAACACTCCTGATCTTGACCGGATTTACTTAAAGGGTTCATATGATTTTTATTTTTATTTTTATTTATTTATTTATTTTATTTTATTTTTTTTACTCATGTTAAATGCCCTCTTTGCAAGAGCTTTGCCGGGTGCATTTATTTATGCAGCCATGCTCGCAGGACAGCGATAAAATTGTCAAAGTGGACTTGTCAGGACTTTTAATATTTAGCCTAGTTGGTTGACTGATCAACTGGCTAATATTTACAGAGCCACAGAAGGATTTAATTTCATCAGAAGCTGCATTTAACTAAATTTAGGTGTCCAGTCATTAAAACAAGGACAGAAAGAAACCAGGAAAAGTAAATACAAGCAACTGATGAGACAACGATAAGCACCTGGTCACGACACAAGCTGATTGGTAAACACGGGGACCTGCTTAACTCTTTTACTGCCACACGTTATTAAAAGACAACCCAAAATGCCAGCGGATTTCGAGCATTTGAACTCATTTTTCGAAGCAAACAGAATATTGTGTTCTTTTGCTACATAAACAACATGGGTACCACATGAAAGATCGCATTCCATTCTTTCATTAGAAAAAAAAGTATGTTTCTACCTTATTCCGTTCTTTAGTAATCACCATTTGACAATAGGTCATTTGAGTGACATTGAGTGAAAATTTAAAAGAAAAGATACATTTGATACTAATGTTTTTTTTTTGAGTGATTCTCCATAAAATTTGGTTTGATGATTCACGTCAGCCTTGCAAACGTTCTATTTCATCAGATTGCGTCATGTTCCATTGTAATTCGCAGCTCTAGTTAGGGCCCGAGCAGCGACCACTGCCATCTGCTGGCCATAGTTAGTGGGTGTTTTTGATTTCACAACTCATTGACCCGGTTGCGATGCACTTGGACGTTGCACTGACCACTGATATATTCAAAAAAAAAAGTAGTTGACGTCACTTAACATTTATGGCGACATGTATCGTGATTTTGCTAAACGTTATTAAATGTTTTTGGCGGTCAAAGAGTTGACCAGCACAGGTAGACAATAACCTGAGACAGACATGGACAAAAAGGAACATGATGAAAACATGGCAATACTAAAATCTAATAAAAACCAAATCCACAAAACAGTAGGCTCCATGACAACTTTTGTGATTGAGTAAAAAGAGAAGAAACAAATTCATGAACATCCATGCAGTGTGCGAATCCACGACAGATAAAAATGGTTGTACTTTTAATCTAGTATTATGGAATAGACACAAAGCATTTCTATGATCTGGAAGGATGAAGAAAGTGAGATGGACAGAACAATCAAGACTCATTTGTTGGACATAAGAAGCATGCTAGAGCCTGCTGGAAGACTGTTAATCCATTAGCCGGAGGGCAGTTGACGACACACGCGTGCTTGACACATAAAATGCAAATGCACACACTGCCTGTGAGTCCCAGTAAGGAAAACAGCTCAAACTTTTCCTCCCCAACTTTGTGAATGGGCTGTCTGAATGCGTCTGATGTCTTTGAAGTGATTAAGGCACATTATCCTCTTGACAAACCCAAGTCGTCACTGTGAATACGCACTGTTTGGATGTACATACGTACATTTGACCCAAGCACCTCAGATCACACACCATGGGGGATTTGCATGTTGATCCCACAAATCCACTTCCTACCATACAAGGATAGTCGTAGATGGTTTACATTTGTACACACCCTGGATTATCCACACACACATTCAGTGCACCTGGAGTTTCAAACTACAAAGGCTGGTTTTGGTGGCCATGTGTCACTGATTTTCAAATTGCACCAAAGCTATAGATAGTGGAAAAATCGGATCACTTGATATTTGAGTTTCAAGTTAAAGGAATTGTATTTCTATAGCGCACATTCTCAACAGAAGTCATCTTACTTTACTTTCATATGGAGCAGGTCTAAAAGCCGTGCTTCTAACGCAGCCAGATGGAAACACAATAGAGTGCAAACCATAGGCCGATCTCAAGCCCTGATAAATTCAAAGTTGCTTCAGAAATATCTAAAGTGTCAGATTGAAATTGAGGATGTTATGTTTAATGTTATTAGTGGTGATGCCTCGCAGGAAGAATGTGAACTAGAAGAGAAAGAGACATTCTGGACGGAGTACTTCAGACTAGAACATCCTAGACATAGCGAGAGATGGTGCAGATTTGAATAGAAATGTTTGTGAAGGCAACTCTCAGGTCTGCTGTCTCAGCACCCTGAAGTGTGTGTGTGGGGGGGTGTTCTTGTACATACTACATTGTGAGGACCAAAATCCATCTTTATCCAACAGAATGAGGACATTTTTGTGAAGTGGGGAAATTTTGGCCGGTCCTCACTTCTCAAGACCTCTTTTTGAAGGTCAAGACTTGGTTTTAGAATTTAGGTTTGATTTGGGTTATGGTTGGGGTTAGTGTAAGGATTAGGGTTAGAGTTTTGCCATTGATGAGAAAATTGGGAGGTGTTCTTTTGGATCTGTAACCGTTTTGACGCAATACACACTAATGGACGTCCTTTTACTGGACGTGAACGTCCTTAGTTACAGCTGGGGAACCAAAAACGTCCAAAAATTCTCCTTCGGATTTCCACTAACGTTCCAAAAAAATAAATAAAAATGAGGCAACGTGTAATGACTTAAAAATGCTCTTGGAGGAGCCATTGTAGAAGAAATGAACTTTTCCCACTTTTCCAAATGTCTAAATTGTACACCCCAACCACAACAACCCCCGACCCCCCGGACCTCCCCCCCCCCCCACCACCCTCCAACTGTGTCTCGGGAACGGAAGGTCGTACAGTGACGAGCCATATACCGTTGGAAGGGTCTCGACCCCAGCTATCGATTGGTGGTATGGGTACCCGGCCTCCTCCTATTGGTCATTTTTTGGAAGTGTCCCCGTGACTGAGGACCAGGACAGGTTGATAGAGGGCTCCGAAACAAGTCGAATGATGCCCTCATTTGCCTGGAAGAACGTACGGTTCCGGAGCTATAACCGAAAAAAGACAATGGCTAAATTGAAAACACTGGGGAAAAGAGTTTGTTTCAACAAAGAACTTGTTGGCTGATTGATCTCTTATACTCTGATGCCACCTGCTAACCATCTTTTTGTAATCACTACCATTGCTTTACGCGACCTTCAGGTCAGATGCTGCATCAAAGCCTTCTGTATGCTCTAGCATAAAGAAAAGTATTCATTCATTTTGGGGAGTGAAGGACAAAGTATTAAAAAAATAAAATAAAAAATAAATAAATAAAATTTTTGGGTTCGAATGAGTTATGAATCAAAATCCAGTTGAATCGTGAGTTTCTTGTCGATGCCCAACACAGAGAACAAGAAGGAACCGAATGGGATATTACTGTTTCACACAACCTTCACAGTCCAGTTTTAACAACATGCCAACTTAACTTTATGCGAGACGTCAGACGGGTAACATAAACACACTTAAACAATAATGATTGAGGACTTTATGATGGAAAAAGTTCAGCATCGCCTGCCACAACACGTTTGTTTGTTTGTTTGTTTGTTTGTTTGTTTGTTTGTTTGTTTTACCGTGAACAGTACTTATTTGTAGTTAAGATTTCAATTGTGAACTCTGTAGTGTACATCACAAAAAGTTGCATCTTGGAAAACAAAAAAATTGACTCCTTTTCTCAGGTCAGATGCTGCATCAAAGCCTTCTGTATGCTCTAGCATAAAGAAAAGTATTCATTCATTTTGGGGAGTGAAGGACAAAGTATTAAAAAAATAAAATAAAAAATAAATAAATAAAATTTTTGGGTTCGAATGAGTTATGAATCAAAATCCAGTTGAATCGTGAGTTTCTTGTCGATGCCCAACACAGAGAACAAGAAGGAACCGAATGGGATATTACTGTTTCACACAACCTTCACAGTCCAGTTTTAACAACATGCTAACTTAACTTTATGCGAGACGTCAGACGGGTAACATAAACACACTTAAACAATAATGATTGAGGACTTTATGATGGAAAAAGTTCAGCATCGCCTGCCACAACACGTTTGTTTGTTTGTTTGTTTGTTTGTTTGTTTGTTTGTTTGTTTGTTTGTTTTACCGTGAACAGTACTTATTTGTAGTTAAGATTTCAATTGTGAACTCTGTAGTGTACATCACAAAAAGTTGCATCTTGGAAAACAAAAAAATTGACTCCTTTTCTCAAGCAGTGTAGTACGGAAAGCGTCTCCTTTCCTTCCTTGAGATGGGAGATCAAGATTTGTTTGACTGTTGTGGAAATTTCTTTGGTTATTGAATATCTGAAGAACCTTGTTGTCTAGGTGATTCTTTTTTTTGTTTGTTTCCACTTACCTTCAGTTGAAACTCATTTCAGTCTGCCTAATACATCTGTATACTGTCTAATATGGCCATCTAGTGGTCACAAAATAAAGTACACTAATAAACTCAACTTTATTTATAAATCTCATTGCTGCATACAAAGTGATCTACATGGGATCAAAATCAGTAAAGACATGTAAAACAAAACCATTTAATTAATAAATAGAATAAGTAGGTAAGTGAATAAAATCAATAATAAATTAATAACACGGAGTAGGTAAGTGAATAAATAAATAAAGTAAGAATCAATAAATTAATAGCACAAAATACAGCAAACAACATAAAACACTGAAACAATGCTGACTTTCATGCGGAGACAAAAGCCAAAGAATAGAGATGTGCGTGAAGATAAATTTTAAAAGTGGATAGAGCAGGAGATTGCCTAATATTTAGTGGTCGTTCCAAATGGAGGGACTGGCAACTGAAAAGCCTCGACACCCTCTCAGCCTGACCTTTGTCCTCGGTACCTGCAGTCGCATCTGGTTTGCTGACCTGAGGCACCGAGCAGGTGTGTGGTGGTGGAAGAGCTCAGAGTAGAAAGGTGTGGCAAGACCATTTAGAGAGTTGAAAACAAATAGAAGAATCTTAAAATCAACTGTAAATTTCACGGACGTCCAGTGAAGAGAGGCCAGAATTGGAGTTTTGTGCTCCCTCCTACGAGCACCAGTTAGGCAAGCCGACTAATTGAAGATGCTTGAGGGAGGACGGGCTGACCCCAAGATAAAGTGCATTACAGTAACAGGATTGCGGTTTCTAATTGCTGCTGAGAAAGGAGAGTCTTAATTAACCTGCCTAAATTAAAAATTTAAAAAGCACATACAGTAACAGATTGCTGTGTACTAGTAGTTAGTTAATTAATCAGTCAGTCAGTTTGTTTTTGTCAGACCAACGGCCTTAATGATGCTATTCATGAAAGATGCAATGTTTGAGGTTGCAGGGGTCAACATGCTTAGCCATCTAAATAATATAATACAAATACCTGAGCCAAAACGAAAGTGTCAGTCTTTTTATTCAACAACACTGGTATTATTTGCACTGTACACTTAACCACAAATCCACACGCAGCCCCCAATGATAAGCTCTCACCCATAGCAAACCCACCCAGTCCTTCCACTTCACCTGTCAGTCATTCCTGGGTCCCTGGTGCTCAGGAGACCAAATGCCTGTCAGACCTCCAGCAGCCCCTCAAAGAAGCAACTTCCCCTCCCCCTGTCACATCCCACCATACCTCCCCTCCTTCACCTCAATACTTGTCAGACCCGCCAAACAAAAATAAAGTCACATTCTAGAGCGTGGTCGGGGCTCCTGCTTTGCAGATCAGTCAGTGGATGCATGATTGTCGCTCACAGGGTTGGGCCCTTAATCCTATTGTTTCTCCGACAGGATTACTCTCTACGGTCCCTCACTCCCTG
Source organism: Festucalex cinctus (assembly GCF_051991245.1). Classification (NCBI taxonomy): domain Eukaryota; kingdom Metazoa; phylum Chordata; class Actinopteri; order Syngnathiformes; family Syngnathidae; genus Festucalex; species Festucalex cinctus. The sequence goes on from NC_135424.1 coordinate 24,126,891, forward strand.
TGGCAGTGTGTGAGAGAAAGGCTAGATTAAGGGGATTAGCATGTATCCTCCTGACTTGTCAAACTGGGATGTAAGGAACCATTGACTTTCTTGGGATCCTGAATGAGGAGGTGCCTTTAAACAAAAAAAAAAAAAAAAAAAAAAAGAGGCCATGAAAAGCGGCAAACAAACAAAAATTCCTCAAAGAACAATGTGATTTGTTCTCTTTTGTTCCCTAGAACTGGGCTAAAAAGTTCAAAAGACAAGTCATGATGCAAAAAAACCACAAGGGGGTAAATGGAAGAGGACATGTTACATGACTACACTTACTATTTTAGCACACTTACATGTATTTTTTTTTAAATATATATATATATATATATATATATATATATATATATATATATATATATATATATATATATATATATATATATATATATATATCCATCCATCCATTTTCTTGACCGCTTATTCCTCACAAGGGTCGCGGGGGCTGCTGGCGCCTATCTCAGCTGGCTCTGGGCAGTAGGCGGGGGACACCCTGGACTGGTTGCCAACCAATCGCAGGGCACACAGAGACGAACAACCATCCACACTCACACGTACACCTAGGGACAATTCGGAGCGCCCAATTAACCTGCCATGCATGTCTTTGGAATGTGGGAGGAGACCGGAGTGCCCGGAGAAGACCCACGCGGGCACGGGGAGAACATGCAAACTCCACCCAGGAAGGTCCGAGCCTGGACTCGAACCGGAGACCTCAGAAGCGGACGTGCTAACCACTCGACTACCGTGCCACCCCATATATATATATATATATATATATATATATATATTTAGTGCAAGGGGGTTGGTGCTCTCTAAAATGTAAATCATACTGTAGCTCAAGTTGGATTTCATCCATTAATAGAAACTGGGCCACAACTCCGAGCTACGCTCCTCTCTCGTCGCTGTCACAGCCGAGTTGGAGACGATTAAAAAGGAAAATAAAATGCTAAAGGAAACGGTCTTAGATGTTCAATCCCGTAGTATGCGGGAAAATCTAATATTCTCAGGTATATCCGAAAATTCTCCAGATAATCCAGAGGGTGAGATAAAAAAATTCATGACATCATCGCTAAAGATCCCACAGGAGACGGTAAATAATATCTCTTTTCACCGTGTACACCGGCTCGGAGCTCGTAAGGGCAATAAGCCCCGTCCTATTATTGCTAAGTTCGAACATTTTAAACATAAAGAATTGGTAAAAAGTAAAGGACGGGAGCTCAAAGGGACATCTTTCGGGATGAATGATCAATTCCCAAGAGAGATAAACGAGCGGCGAAAAGTACTGTTTCCTATCATGAAACAAAATAGACAGGAGGGTAAACGGACTTCGATGGTCGTTGATAAATTATATATCGACGGCCAGCTATTCCGAAACCCAACCTCGACCCCTTGGCTGTTCTAACTGACAATTGGTAGAGCCGAGCATTGTGTGATTATGTGACGTAGGTATATGTATATGTATGTGTAGGTATATGTGTATATATGTATATATATGTATATGTATATGTATGTATATGTATGGATAATGGGTTACGAAATAGAATATGAATTTATATTATGCATAGGCTATATAGTAATAATAATAATAATAATAATAATATAGAAATATATTCTTAAAAAAATAAATTAATAATAATAATAATAATCTCGCTTAGGTCACCATTTACTGGTGTATTGTTATGTTGAATCCCCCACAGATTTCCTTCACACTCACTTCCCCCCACGTTTCTTCACTATTATACTTATCTACTTGCTATCTCTCTCTTTATATAAATTATATAAATTGCCTAATTACTCTTTTGCTATCCTACAATATGTTAATATTAATAAGCAGCTTATATAGATGTATACATAAGACTGAGTCTATATTGCTTGTATGCAGAAATTAGTTCTGGTCTCCTGGAATGTGTGTGGCGCTCGCTCCCAGGCAAAAAGAATAAAAATTTTAGACCATCTCTCAAAATTTAAGGCAGATATTTGTCTCCTACAAGAAACCCACTTACAAAAATCAGAAGAAAAATTATTTATAGATAAAAATTTTAGTCAAGTTTACTCTGCCTCCTATAATAGTAGACAAAGAGGTGTCTCTATACTTATACATAAGAATTTATTCTTTACTCTAAATAATATAGTAACAGATTTAGAGGGCCGATATATTATTATCCAGGTAACTATATTTAATAAAGTATATACAATTGGTAATTTATATGCCCCAAATAATGATGACCCTGATTTTTTCCATGAATTTTTCTCTCGGTTACTCGATTTAGCAACAAATTCTACTATTATTATTGGAGGTGATTTTAACACGGTCTTGAACCCGTTAATAGATCGTTCTAATAATACGATATATACAAGGCGATTACGATCCGCTAAAGTAATAGATGAATATATGGAGGATTTTGGCCTCAGCGATGGCTGGAGACTTCAAAACCCAACTAAGAAGGAATTTACTTTCTTCTCTGCTGTGCACCGATCATTCTCAAGAATTGATTTTTTCCTTACAAATAATTCTATTGTTGATAAAACTGCTATAAAAATACATTCTATAATTATAAGTGATCATGCACCAGTCTCCCTCACTCTACAAATTGACTCTACCTTTAAACCTCCCCCGATATGGCGTTTTAACATCTCATTACTGAAAGACGTAGAGTTTGATAAAATTATTAGAAGGGAGTGGGCAGATTTTTTGGAAATAAATGACTCTCCAAATATATCTCCATCTCTTCTCTGGGAAGCAGGGAAAGCGGTAATTAGAGGGAAAATTATATCATATTCAACTTATAAAAAGAAACAGGATCAAAAATTAGAAAAATACCTGGAAGATAAAATTAAACAACTAACGGATGAATATGTATTAAACCCAAATAATCAAATATGGATAGAACTACAGAATATAAAAATACAGTTAGATAACATGTTATCTAAAAAGACAGAGTTTATAATACAACAGTTGAGATATAATAATTTTGAACATAATAATAAATCAGGTAAATTCCTGGCAAATCAACTTCAACGGAATCGGGAAAAATCTCTTATAACGGCTATTAAAGATATAAATGGTGAATGCACACAATCACCAGAAGAAATTAACCATATTTTTTATAACTATTATCGAAATCTATACACAGAAATTAATAGACCTAACCCTGAATATATTGAGGAATTCCTAAACAGCTTAAATATACCTCAGTTATCTATTGAACATAAAGATATTCTCGATACCCCGCTTACTATAGATGAGTTGTATCGTGCTTTAGACAGTATGCCTAATGGCAGAGCACCTGGTCCAGACGGCTTTCCGGCTATATTTTTTAAACATTTCTGGTTAATGTTTGCTCCATTATTTCTAAGAGTAGTAACTGAAATTAAAAGTAAAGGTGATATACGTCAAGATATGAATATAGCAGCAATTAAACTTTTATTAAAGCCAGAAAAAGACCCTACCCTCCCGTCAAGTTACCGACCGATATCACTAATTAATACCGATATTAAAATTATCGCTAAGGCCTTGGCATCTCGATTAGAGACGGTAATCTCGACAATTATTCATAGTGATCAAACAGGTTTTATTAAAGGTCGTCATTCTACTAATAATATTAGGAGACTCTTTAACTTGATTAGTATGTCACAGCGGTATGATAAAAAGGCAGTTGTTATTTCGCTGGATGCAGAAAAAGCATTCGATAAAGTTAACTGGTCCTTCCTCTTTGCTGTCTTAAATAAATTCGGCTTCGGGGAGTCATTCATTCAATGGGTCTCAATATTATATGATTCTCCTAAAGCTACAGTTACTACTAATGGGATTACATCACAGAGTTTTACTTTACAAAGGGGAACAAGACAAGGGTGCCCAATTTCTCCTTTATTATTTGCTATATTTATTGAGCCGCTTGCATTAGCTATACGTCAGGATAGACGGATCCAAGGAATCCACTCCGGGACAATAGAACATAAAATTAATCTATATGCCGATGATATATTACTCTATTTAGAAGAACCTGCTATCTCGCTAGGGGAAGCATTTAAATTAATAACTAAATTCTCTCACTTATCAGATTACTCTATTAACTGGACAAAATCAACATTATTACCTATTACAGAAAATTCATGGAATCCTACAAGTCAGGATCCACACTACTCCTTTCCTACAGGTAATTTAAAATACTTAGGTGTTAAAATTTCACCTAAGTTAACTGAATTAACTTCTTTAAATTTTTCACCATTATTGGATAGTATCCGTAGTGACCTGGAACGCTGGAATAATCTTCCGATCTCTTTAATAGGACGGATAGCTACTATAAAAATGAAAGTTTTACCAAAGATTAATTATTTATTTTCAATGATTCCATTTAAACCTACGTCTAACTGGTTCCAATCGCTGGACTCTGCTATCATAAAATTCTATTGGAATAAAAAAAAAGCCAAAATTAGTCTATCTACTCTTCAGGAAAGTAAATCTAAAGGAGGTTTAGAGGCACCAAACTTTATGTACTATTATCTAGCTAATCAACTACAATATCTTGTGCTATGGACACAACCCAACAGAGATACTAACTGTTGGTTGGAATTGGAGCAGAAGGATTGTAATAATCTTAGACTGTCAGATTTACTCTTTATTACAAAATCAATAAGACGACATAATTGTTTTAAAAACCCAATGATAGCCGCCACCCTGACTGCCTGGTGGAAGGCATTAGAAATTACAAACTCCCAATTGGCGCCCTGTGGGCTCTCTCCCATTTGGCATAACCCCGACTTTCAACTTAATAATCAGTCGTTCCATTTAAGCCTATGGGAGCAGAAAGGAATTACACACCTTCATCATCTTTTCTCAGATAATAAGTTTATATCGTATACAAACTTGGTCCAGAAATATGAAATAAAAAAGGGAAATTTCTTACATTATCTGCAAGTTAAAAATATGGTTAAGAAACAAATCCCAACACTTCAAGATACGCTCCAACTGCCTGTCTTAGCTAAAGATATTATAAAGCTTTCTCCAACAACAATAAAGAAAATATCAAAAATATATAAGTTATTTTTATACACAAATAAAACGTATTTACCGACTTTAAAATGGGAAAAAGACTTGTCTATAGTTCCGGAACCAGACTTTTGGACCCAAATCTGTGAAAATGTATTTAAAATGACCAAACAGACAAATTTGCAACTTATCCAATATAAGATACTTCATAGAACATATATTACACAATATATGATGAAAAAAATGGGACTCTCTGACTCCGACATTTGTCTCCAGTGCTCACAAAACACTGCCGATACTTATCTTCATGCTTTATGGTCATGTACTCCAGTGCTGCATTTCTGGACTAAAATCTTGGAAAAGCTCGCTGATATATTAAACTGTAGGCTTCCTTTATCTCCAAGACTGTGTTTACTAGGTGACTTAACAATAACTGAGCGACCATGTAAACAATCTCAATCTATATTTATAGCCCTTACTATTGCTAAAAAAATAATCCTTGTCAATTGGAAAAATAAACAATCTCTAAATATCGACCACTGGTTAAACTTACTAATAAATTATATCTCAATGGAAAAAATCTCTGCCTTAAATAAAAATCAAGTATCAAGATTTAAACAAATATGGTCTATGTACATAGAATATTTTAATCTCAATTTGGCAACTTAATCCTGCCAAGATTCTGCCTGTTAACGAGAGCCACCACATCGTTACAACTTCTGTTTTCGCTGCTCCTGTATTTGGTATTTTGTATCTGATTGTTTTTATTTTTATATAGTCAGGAACCTAGTTGCTGCTAGTGGGCTCGAGCATACCACACTATACGACACTATACTCAATAACTCCTTAAGATCTATTTCTAGTGGGCACTAAGCATCAACACTTGGTGTTACTGCATGCTAATTAGTCAATTTTCTTGACGCCGTCCCCTGTGGTCGGGCGGGGGTGGTTCTGCCCCCCCCCCCCGTTGTCTGCTCGGTGGCGGTTGCGTCTTGGCCGCTCCCTGGGCCCCCTGTGGGGTGCGGTGTTGGGGTGCTTCCCCTGGTGCCCGGGGCGGTGCCGTCCCGGCGCGGTCCGCTGCTCCGTGCCCGGCGGCGCGGTTCGGGGTGGGTGGGCCTCCGGTGTGCCCCGTGGTTCCCTCTCCCCTCCCCCTTCCTCCCCCCCGTCGCCTCTCCCTCCTCGCCTCCTCCCGCCCATCCTCCTCTGCCTCCCGGTCCCTTTTCCCTTGTCGCCCTCCCTCCTCCTCTCCCCCCCCGCCTCCTGCCCTGCAGCCGCCCTTTCGCCTTCTTGTCGTCTTCTCCCCGCTTCCCCCGCCCCCCCCCCCCCCTTCCCTGTCTGCCCTGCGGCCCCTCCCCCTCCCTCTCCCTGGGCCTGGGGCTCCCTCCCCGGCCCGGGCGTCGGGCTCCGGGGGCCGGGCGAGGGTTTGGGGCCTGCCCCGCTCCGGTATAACTCCTGGTGCCCCGGGCGGGCCCCGGTGGCTGGTGGGCTGTCCGGTAGCCCTGCTGCGCTGGCTGCCCGCCCATTGTGGTGCCGGGTGGATGAGGTGGGGGGCGGCAGGGGGTGGGGGTGCTGGGGGGCGGGCGTGCCACCTACACCCGCCGGGTTGGGTGAGGCCCCGCTGGTCGCTCCTCTTACTCACTTCACTAGCTTGCACTATACACTTTGTAAATATACACATAGGGCACACAACACATTTCTTGGTGGGGTGGGGAAGGGTGGAAACACCGTCTTCACCCTTCAACTCCCCTCCAATTTTAATGCACCTCACGTCCAAGGGGAGGGGTGAGTTGGGGCGGGGAGCCATCAGAGGGGATGGACTGCAGTGCCTGGCAGCGCTGTGGTCCCCCCCATTTGTGTCCCTGCCCCACCACTTTGTCCCTCCATTCCCTTTTTTAATGCACCACACATATACATATTCATTTTTTGGGGGGGGATACGGGTGTGTCGGAGTAGGGGAAATTTTTTCCCTCTGCTCCGACTCACCTGCTCCCAATTTTAATGCACCACACGCACACACTTGTATATACACTGGGTGGGGCCACATTCACGGTGTAAGGGTAGAGCTCGCCAGTCGGCGAGCTGGCGGACTCAGTAACAGGGTTAGGTGTCACTTGTACTCTGGCGTGACGACCGGGGCCTCTCCCCACCGGGCTCGGTGTTCTGGTGTCCCGCCTTCTCCCCTGGTGCTTCCTCCTCTGCTTCCCCCCTCCCGCCGCGGTGCAAATCTCGCGCGGCTGGAGGTGGGGTGGGCACATCTTCCCTCTCTGCGCTGCTGCCCGGTGCCGGTTTCCGGGGGGGGGGGTGGGGGGTTCTCGCGGGGGGCCGGGTTCGCGGGGGGGGGGGTGGCGGCCGTCGGGGGGGGGGCGGCTTGTTTGGGGGGGGGGTGGAGGTATGGGTGGGTGGGGGGTTGGGTGCTGGGGGTCGGGGTGTGTTCGGGGGTTTGGGGGTCGGGGGTGGTGGGGCCTGGGTCGTGGTGGATGGCGGGTTTGGGTGGGGTGCGGGGGGGTCGTGGGGGGATGGGGGCTGGGGACCGGTGGGGCGCTGTGGGGGCCCGCTGGGCCTCGTTCTGCGGCCTTGGGCTCGGGGGTGTGGGCCGGGGCTGGGGCGGGGGTGTTCCGGGTGTCTGGGTCGGCTCGCTGACCGGTGTCCGCTCGGGTGGCTTGGGGGTGGCCTTGGTGCTGCCGCGGCCTGGGGATTCCGGGGGGGGGTGCTCGCTTTGCTGGACCGCGGTTGACGGCTTCTCTCTTTGGTGGTGGTCCTTATGCATGCCAGATCCGTCGCACCAGCATCTACTGAAACTCAACAGAAGTACCCTCTCCCTCCCACAGCCCCTTGAATCAGTTGGTGCTGGTGTCTGTGGTTCTCACTTTTCTTTATCTATCCTTCCCTCCTTCCTCTCTTTAGTTTTTCCTCTGGTCACTTGAGATCTTAATTTATTAGAAGTATGAGGTTTCTGGGGTTGGCATAAGACTCCGGTTTTGTAACCACGCAGGAGGGGTCTTGTTGGTGCTGGACTTCACTTTGATGGATTGGATGTACTGGCTTCTATTGATCTCACTCTGCCTTATCGATCCTTCCCTCCTTCCTCTCTTTAGTTTTTCCTCTGGGCTCTTGAGATCTCGCTAAATTTGCTGGAATTTAGAGGCTTCCGGGGTTGGCGTAAGACTTTGATTTTGTAATCATGGGGAAGGCAGGAAGTGTTTGGTCGGTGCTGGATGTCACTTTGATTTACCTTTCTTTTCTCTTTATTTCTTTTTTTTCTGACCTTTTCTCTGGTCTCCTGACCATTTAAATCTCACGACTCTGGCAAGATTCTGAAGTACCTGGTTAAGGCGAAGGGTAATGGGATATTTATAAGGTTTTAGGTGAATGAATGAGTATAAATTTATACGTATTTGCACGCACGCACACGCACGCACGCAAACGCACGCAAACGCACACACGCAAACGCACGCACGCACGCAAACGCACGCACGCAAACGCACGCACACATACACACACACACAAAAAAAAAAAAAAAAAAAAAAAAAAAAAAAAAAAAAAAAAAAAAAAAAGGAAAAGAGCAATGATGACAAGACGTTGAATCGGTAAGACTACCGAATGAACAATTCTGAGCTCTTCAAAAAAAAAAAAAAAAAAAAAAAAAAAAAAAAAAAAAAAAAAAAAGAAACTGGGCCACAATAGAAGGATCTTTTATCAAGTACACTTCATGCATGCTCAACTTTGTCTATTTAAGTGGCAGCTTTGACCATAGTCATGACATTTGACAGTATCATCTCATAAATCTAGTGTTTCACTTTGAAACGTTACAGTAGGTTGAAAAAAAATTACAATTTGGCACTATCTAGTGGCAGTACTGAGAATGACAGACTTCCAACCTCTTCTCTCAAGGGGTCCACTGCAGTTCTCCATAGTACGTTTTATATTGAGGTTCAGGTTTCACGGTCTTGCTCTATCACTGATTTATTATTATTTTTTTAATAACAGTTTTTACTCGATGCTTAATACTGTTTATACAATTTGTCATGCTATCGATTACTCTTGGTCTTTCTTAAAGGCCCGGTCTGCCGTTTTCACTCTGGAGAAGGTGCTTTTTAAATACAGGATTTAAACAAACAAACTGCTCAGAGGACGTGTATCCAGCCACATGCACACACTGTGTTCTGTTTGATACATAGTGACGACGGGCTGTTCTGTCCCTGTACGACCGTGGCCAGAGTTTGGTCCGCATTTCTGGCAGTAAGTCGGATTTGTTTCCAGTGAGGGTTGGACTCCGCCAAGGTTGCCCTTTGTCACCGATTCTGTTCATAATTTTTATGGACAGAATTTCTAGGCGCAGCCGATGCGTTGCGGGGTTCCGGTTTGGTGGCCTCAGCATCACATCCCTGCTCTTTGCAGATGATGTGGTGCTGTTGGCTTCTTCAGGCCGGGATCTCCAACTCTCACTGGAGCGGTTCGCAGCCGAGTGTGAAGCGGTTGGGATGAAGATCAGCACCTCCAAATCCGAGACCATGGTCCTCAGTCGGAAAAGGGTGGCGTGTCCTCTCCGGGTCGGGGATGAGATCCTGCCACAAGTGGAGGAGTTCAAGTATCTTGGGGTCTTGTTCACGAGTGAGGGTAGGATGGAGCGGGAGATGGACAGTGCGGCGTCTGCAGTGACGCGGACTCTGTATCGGTCCGTCGTGGTGAAGAAAGAGCTGAGCCAAAAGGCAAAGCTCTCGATTTACCGGTCGATCTACGTTCCAACCCTCACCTATGGTCACGAGCTGTGGGTTGTGACCGAAAGAACGAGATCCCGGATACAAGCGGCCGAAATGAGTTTCCATCCGGGAGGGACTCAGAGTCGAGCCGCTGCTCCTCCGCGTTGAGAGGAGCCAGCTGAGGTGGCTCGGGCATCTGGTTCGGATGCCTCCTGAACGCCTCCCTGGGGAGGTGTTCCTGGCATGTCCCGCCGGCTGGAGGCCCCGGGGATGACCCAGGACACGCTGGAGAGACTATGTCTCTCGGCTGGCCTGGGAACGCCTTGGGATCCTGCCGGAGGAGCTGGTTGAAGTGGCTGGGGAGGGGGTGGTCTGGGTTTCCCTCCTAAAGCTGCTGCCCTCACGACCCGACCTCGGATAAGCGGAAGAAGATGGACGGATGGATGGATGGATGGATGGATGGATGGATGGATGGATGGACGGACGGACGGACGGACGGACGGACGGACGGACGGACGGACGGATGGACGGACATAGTGACGAACCCAATGAGAGGTAGATTTTGAAATGCCAATATTGTACAACCCCGCTACCCTTGTGAGGAGCAAGCGGTTAAGAAAATGGATGGATGGATACTGTACAAGTTGTTAACCAGCAGTCTGTGGTCCACTGTGTCAAAGGCTTTGGACAAATAACAAAAAAAAAAATCTTAGAGCAACACAATATTTCATACTGTCCAGAACTTGAATAACATAATTTGTTTTATCATTTGTTTCATCATTTGTTCATTTGCCTTAAGAACGGCTTTAACAGTGTGTTGTTTTCTAAATCCTGATTGAAATACTGATAAAATATAATTTGACTCTAAAAACTCATTTAATAGATCACTGACTATCCATTAAAATATTTTGTCTAAAATACATCATTTGGAAATTAGTCTGTAATTGTTTACATTGGTGGGCTCACCCGTTTTTAACAGGAGGAGAACAAATGCAGACTTCCAGATTCTGGGAATTTTATTGCTGATGAAACTCAGATTACAGATCTGTGCTAGTGGCTCAGCAATAAAATCAGCAGCCATTTTCAGAAAAAAAAAAAGGTTTGAAATTATCAGGCCCAGCATCTTTTCCTGTATCCAGTCTCCTCAATGCGCCCCAAACCTCAGCCAGCAGAAATAACATGATCATTAAAACAATTTAAAATCGCTGTCTTATCAGACAGGGTGCCAGAATCTGTAATTAAACAACCTGTCAATTCATTATTCTGTACATGATTAGTTGATTTTATGACCTGCCAATATTTTCGAGGGTCATTCAAATCTCTTGTAGATTCCTTCAAATAAAAATCTGATTTGGCCTTTTTAAAAAGAGTGGTATATTTGTTCCGGAGTTGACAGAAGCTGAGCCAATCCGCCTCAGACTTGGATTTTCGAGCCCTGGCCCAAGCGATGTCCCTCTCTTTAAAAAGGTTTCCCAAATCGGTAGTAAACCAGAGATTTTTCCGGGCCTTTACTCTGAATTTCTGGATGGGTGCATGTTTATTAATGATGAGACTGAACTCGTAAAAACACTGCAATTAAAGATATTATGCTCCAATTGTACTCAGCCAATTCATGAAAGAAAGCCTCTTTCTATGCATTTTTTTGTAGTCTCTCTTCAAGGGAATATGTGGTTTAGATTTTGGTATTTTTCTATTAGTACAGTATACAGGTGCTCATCAGAAACTTTCAATATCCTCGAAAAGTTGAATAATTTCCAAAATTCAATTCAAAAAGTTAAACTTTCATAGATTATGGATTCAGGGCCCACAATATAAGTGATTTCAAGTATGGATTTGTTTATCTTTACATTATTTGGGCTTCCAGCTCACAAAACCCATGAAAACAGGATTTTAAAAAATTAGAACACTGTGAAGAAATCACCATCCATATTTCCCAGTGTTGTGCATGGACAAAAAAGAATGGATGGATAGATGGATGGTATTTTCAAAACGATATGTCAATCTTCAGTAGTTGGTTGGGAACTGCCTCGATGCACCGTTGCATTTTTTTGTGTCTGCTGTCAACCCTTTGTTTGTGGGTCTGGTGGCCCTCATTTTTCTCCTGAGAGTATTGTATGGGGTAGATGCCACGGACTTCCGGGTTTCCACACATCAGCACCGTTTCCGGCTACTGCTAACACCCCCCCCCCCCCCCCCCCCCCACACACACACACACACACACACCACCCCCAATCGCGCGCTCCCGCACATTAGTGGGGGTCCCAGCTCTCTGAAATGCTTCGGACAACTGAGACAGACACGGAACATGCAACCGAGGGGCACAAAGTCCGAAGCGCAAGTATTGGGACGCGGCCCGCATGTCACAAACCGGAACCGGAAACAAAGCTGAGGTGTGAAAATCCGGAAGTCTGAAGTCCCGCCTCCTCCGTGGCATATACAACATTACAAGAGGAAAACGAGGGCCACAATACAGTATTATCAAGAGGGAAATCATTAATTAATTTGCCCAATTAAAAATTAATTCTATTTGTACAGCAATAATAGAAGACTGTAATGCAAATAATATTGTGTTTGTTTATTTGAATATGTAAAGATATGTAGACAAACAGAAAATATTGTAAAGTTGTTTTTTAACAACTCAGTTTAAAAGAGAAGTAGAACACATACAGGCCTAAATGGTCGACTCGTCACTAACAGGGCCGGCCCAGGCTACAGGCGAGCTAGGCGGTCGCCTAGGGCGCCATCTTGTGGAGGGGGCGCCAAATTGCAGAAAGGAAAAAAAATAAAATTTAAAAAACACAAACACAAAAAGCCCTCCCCCCCTCTCGTGTTTTCTAGCATAAAATGTTATATAGCAAATATATTTTATTGAGTTCCTTTTTTTTTTTTTATTACTTCTATTTCAAATAAATGACTGTGAGTTCACGACCTGCTGTCCTGGCGCCCTGAACCTGACCCGCTGCTGCCGCTTACAATGAATGAAAGGTAGGGGGAGGGGTCGTATATCATCTCAGAGTGTAGTGGCAGCACTTTAGAAAGATAGATAGATGGTTGGCACACTTGTGTTGTTTATACATTGACATCGACAACAATGAAAAGGTCCAAGCCTTCAAGTGCTGCATTAAGAAAGCGGCGAAAGGAGGAGGAGGAAAAACGGGCCCAGGGTAGAGGTATGTATGTCAGTCAATCATCATTGTTTATAAAATAAACACGAAAATAGCGTTAGCTTCTTAGCTTGCTTGTAACTTGTTTACTGCACCATTACATCCATGCTAGTAGCTACTTTGCACGCAAGAGTGGGGCAACGCTTGCTGAGTTTAAACTAAAACAGCCAGTAAGTCCAGACACCTGCAAATGGATTTGCACAAGTCATTGTTTCACATAACCACATTAATTTATTAAAAATAAGAATTATGTGCTGGTTTAATGTAAACATCGATATAGTAAATGCATTTTTTTTTTTTAACTAGATGCGCTGAGAAAATATTTGCAGCCACAACAAGCACCTGCAGAAGCTGTGGTAAACAATCCTTCAGTGTCATCTTCACCAAAGGCTACTGAATGTGAGTGCATGGATGGTGCATTTAATACAAACAGCCATAATTTCTGACATTGTATTCTATCATAATGCAAATGGATTTGTTTTCCCTGCTTTAACACCAAAATAATTTGAAGTGATGTATTTTGTTTAATGTACAGCTGAAGCAACAGCCAGTCAAGCACCAATCAGCAGTACTTTGAGTGACACAAAGCTCGATCTTCTAGATCCAGGTGACTATTTCAGTTATATCAGCTATTGCTGCATCATGTACAGTGCTCAGCATATATGAGTATACCACCTTTGAAAAATTTAAAGATTTTGTTCAATATCGCCCCGCGACCCTTGTGAGGAATAAGCGGTCAAGAAAATGGATGGATGGATGTTCAATATCTCAATAAACATAAGAACAATTTCCAAAATATTTTCTGTAGAATACGCACTTGACTCACAACATGAAAGTAAGATTGTAATAGGATGCATAGATTACAAAATCTTCAATTTAATCAAATTAACTAATGCAAAAAAAAAAAAAAAAAAGCAACCCACAACAAAAACGACATCTAGTATTTTCTATGAGCTCCATGACTGTTATGGGTAGCAACATGTCTGCTAGGCCTGGAATTAACAAGCCTTTTTCTCGGGGTCTACTTATTTGTGCAATATGTACTCTAATAAATTAAAAAAAACAAAAAACAAACTCTTGCAGTCATTTCTTACCTGGCCAAAATCCAATATGTCAAGCATGGAACTGTTAGTTTTTCTAGAGGAGAAAAAACTTCGAGAAATTTATCCCATCATGTGGGTAGCACTCAGAGTGGCCGCTACCATACCAGTGACTGTAGCATCAGCTGAGAGATGCTTTTCCAAGCTTAAACTAATAAAAAACTATTTAAGGTCTACCATGTCACAAGAACGGCTAACTGGACTGGCACTTATCAGCATCAATCAAGAAGTATCCAGGCAGCTATCCTTTGACGCACCAATTGATGCCTTTGCTGCAAGGAGGTCCCGGCGTGCACTATTTTAAGTAGTTGCCGTTATGTTCCTAAGTTATTGACACGACGAGGAGAGGTAGGACTCAGACGCAGGATAAAGGTAGGCCACAAAGGCAGCAGGTTTATTTCCGGCCAACAGCTGTCTACTCTCAACTTGAGAGGAGAAAGGGGAATCAAAAAGTGGAGAACTAAAAACGCTCCACTGGGGAGGAAAAAACAGGCAAAAGGTACAGGGGACAACAAAAGGCGCTCCGCTAGGGAGGAAACAAGGCTCAAGGCACAAGGGGTAACTAAGGGCGCTCCGCTGTGGAGAATAAGGCACTAAAACAAGGCAAAACAACAAGGCAACAGGAACAAGGACTCGAGGACTCGAGGACTGTGGGACGCTTCCATGCACTGACTGTGACACTTCGGCACTGAGGGGAAAGTGCAGGTGGCTTTTATTGTCTTGGTTGATTGGTGGCAGGTGGACATGATCATGGGCGGGGACCGGTAATTAGTGAACTGCAGGAAGGGCAAGTGACCTGGGGTGAGAAGGGAATCAGAAATTCAAAATAAAACAGGAAACATGACTATGAAAATAAGAGCATGGCCTGTCACGCCGGTGGCGGCGTGACAGTACCCCCCCCTCAATGGCCGGCTCCTGACGGCCATCCGACCCAAAGAGTCCAAAAACAAGGGCGGGCGGAAGGGGGCACGGAGGTGGGAACACGGCCCACCCCTCCGTCCCAGACAAAAAAAGGCAGTTCAGGAGGGCGTCCATGAAGCCAGACAAGAGTCCCGTCGGGACCGTTCAGGATGTTCCTGATAGAAGAGTCAGCGGGCGGACTTGGCGTGACTTGGCGAGGCGTAGCAGACGTGGCGTGGCAAGCTTGGCAGACTTGACGAGGCGTGGCAGGCTTGGCAAACGTGGCAGACTTGGCGTGACAGGCTTGGCTGACTTGACGATACGTGGCAGGCTTGGCGTGGCAGGCTTGGCAGACTTGACGAGGCGTGGCAGGCTTGGCGTGGCAGGGCAGGCTTGGCAGGCTTGGCGTGGCAGGGCAGGCTTGGCCGACCTGGTGTGGTATGGTAGACTTTGGCGTGGACGGCTTTGGCTTTGACGGCTTTGGCTTGACCTGATGCAGAAACTTGGCGTGACGTGATGCAGAGACTTGGCATGGCGTAAGGTCTTCGAGCTGCGCCCGGCGAGGCTCGGGGGCTTGAGGCGGCGCCCGGCGAGGCTCGGGAGTGAGAGACTCAAGGGTGACCATGTTGACTGCGGCTGAGGATGCACTGGTCGCTGATTGGTCCAAAACGTGATCCTTACAATCATTTCCCCATTCCAGTACATTCCCGGAGTTCCAGTCGATTCGGGGGTTGTGTTGACGTAGCCAAGGATATCCCAGAACCAAAGTGGGAGACGAAGCTTAGATTACGTGGAAACAGAGATTTTCGATATGTTGTCCAATTCGTACTTCCAGGGGTTCGGTGATGTGGGTGATGCTGAAGAGCTCCTTGCCATTCAGGGCTCTGGCCTGGATGATCCGGGGAAGGGGTGCGGTGGTGGCTCGTACTTGCTTAACGAGGCCCCAGTCCATGAGGCTCTCGTCGGAACCGGAGTCGATAAGTGCTGGCATGTCAATGGTCATAGCATGGTGGCGTATCTGGGCTTGCGTGATTCTTTGTGTCTTAGCAGGTCGGGGTGACGGGAAACTCACCGGTGAACCTCTTTTCACGGTGCAAGTTCCCACCAGATGACCAAGTTCACCACAGTAGAAGCAGCGGCCTTCTTGGCGGCGACGCTGTCGCTCCTCGGTGGTTAACTGGGCCCGACCAAGCTGCATGGGTTCCTCCTCGACGTTCCGCACTTCCCTTGGCGCTGGTCGGGGAGGCAAGATGAGCTGTGGCATTTCGGTTTCCATTGGCGATGACAAGGGGGTTGGTTCCACCCTCTTATGGTGCCCGCTGGACTTGGTCAACTCCCGTCGGCGATGATCAGCACGAATCGCTAGGGAGATCAGAGCATCCAAGTCGGTAGGAAGGTCCACGGGTATCAGGAGTTCTTGGATGGCGGGTGAGAGTCCTTTCAGAAAGTGGTCCTGTAATGCTGTGGAGTTCCAGCCACTGTTTGTGGCCAAGGTGCGAAAGCGGATTGCGTAATCGTTGACGGGTTCTTTGCCTTGTTGGAGCCGGCTCAATGCTCGTGCCTTCTCTCGGTCATTGTTGTCGGGATCAAAGACCTGGCGCAAGGCGGCTTGAAAATCCTGTACATTTTGGCAGACCGAGGAGCCCCTGGCCCATTCCGCGGTTGCCCAGGTCTTGGCTCGTCCAGTCAGGTGGGACACCATGAAGGCTACCCGGGACCGAGCTGTGGAAAATGCCTGTGGTGAGTGTTCAAAATGGATGTCACACTCCGTGAGAAAAGTCTGACATTGTCCAGGTTCACCGGAGTATCGTTCTGGGGAGGCCAGTCTCAATCCTACCCCGGTGAATGACGTGGTCGGGACAGAGAGTTCGGGGAGGGGTAGCTGTCCGGTGGGGGCTGGAGCTCGACGCCGCGATTGGCTCACCAGTCCTTGGACCTGGCTCGACAGCTCCTCCAGCTGCGAAATCACGGCTTGTTGAACCTTTTCCTGGTTGGCAAGCCGGACCTCAAGGCTCTGCAGCGCAGCCTCGACCTTTCCTGCTGGGTCCATGCTGGCCGAAGTGTACTGACACGACGAGGAGAGGTAGGACTCAGACGCAGGATAAAGGTAGGCCACAAAGGCAGCAGGTTTATTTCCGGCCAACAGCTGTCTACTCTCAACTTGAGAGGAGAAAGGGGAATCAAAAAGTGGAGAACTAAAAACGCTCCACTGGGGAGGAAAAAACAGGCAAAAGGTACAGGGGACAACAAAAGTCGCTCCGCTAGGGAGGAAACAAGGCTCAAGGCTCAAGGCACAAGGGGTAACTAAGGGCGCTCCGCTGTGGAGGATAAGGCACAAAAACAAGGCAAAACAACAAGGCAACAGGAACAAGGACTCGAGGACTGTGGGACGCTTCCATGCACTGACTGTGACACTTCGGCACTGAGGGGAAAGTGCAGGTGGCTTTTATTGTCTTGGTTGATTGGTGGCAGGTGGACATGATCATGGGCGGGGACCGGTAATTAGTGAACTGCAGGAAGGGCAAGTGACCTGGGGTGAGAAGGGAATCAGAAATTCAAAATAAAACAGGAAACATGACTATGAAAATAAGAGCATGGCCTGTCACGCCGGTGGCGGCGTGACAGTTATTTAGTGAAGTTTTTTTGCACACTATTCACATTATCTGTGAATCACCTTATTGCCAAAGTTTTACGATATATCAAAGTTTGTATATTGATACATTTACTATTTTTTGTATCTTACACAATTATTAATGTACATAGTGAAAACATTTTGAGGTTTTAAATACTGTCATTTTGCAAAAATTGCAATAAAAAGTTGCATTGCATTGTACTTCTGTTATTTTTCTTATTTTTATTTGTTTGTGGAATTTGGTATTTATTGTGTGGTGTGCTATTAAATATAATATATCTATAATTTTTTGTGTGTTTTTTTTAATTTTTATATGGGATTGGGGGGGGGGGGCTACCATGTACATTTTCGCCTAGGGTACCAAATCATGTAGGGCCGGCCCTGGTCACTAAGCACAGTTTTCAGGTTTAAAAGCGAATAGAAAGAAGTAATAAATCATCCCCTGTATTCTTTGTCTTGCCTATTTGACTAATCTGTGAATATAATGTTAAATATAACCTCTCTATGATTTAATGAACTCTGAGTGGTTGATGCAAGCAGTGAAGTTCGTTCTTTTGAGAGGTTCCCCATCTGATAGCGATCCTGGCGTAAATTACGCACGGATAAATGTTTTCAATGAAAACCACATTGAAGTTGTCAAAATACGAGTGGCAAAGTGAGATGGCCGCACTACGGCTTCACCCGCGAGGGGCCATTGAAGGACCCGGACTTCTTTAACTTCTTAGATGGCGTAGTGACCACACAAATTTATCTATCCATAAAGTTTTCATGCTTAGCAGGACCGACTTCTGCTTTACGCTTCAAACGCTTTCAGGTTGGAAGTGGGATATTCCAATTGGGAAACTCAGACTTCCCTCCTTCCACGAATGCATCATAATTCTTCTGCCTATTTACAGATGACGTAACCTTTAAGGGAACGTATCGTGTTTTATTTGACAACGGCCAATTGCTCCACAAGAGACAACAGGTTAGACCAATCAGAGACAGATGAGGTAACTCAACGGTTGAAGTTTAGCACAGCTTGTTTTGTTTGGGCTATGAGCACTCTTGTAGATGTTCCTTTTCCAAAAATGTGAGAATTTAGCAGCATTAGGGCTGTTAAGTGATATAGGGTTTGTAGTATTTTAGAGCAATGGGGATGTTTGACTACACCGTTGGACAAGAAAGTTTAGCGACTGAGGCCACTGAGGTAACGTGAAAGGTTAATACTAACGTTCGTCTTAACTTTATGAAACAGTTGACTGGTAGCCAAGAAGCAGCTAGCTTCCTATTACATATCATTTGTTGACACGGTTTGGTCTTTAACAACGAATCTGTCGACTGATTCTTTGTTGTCCAAGTTTTATTTTTAATCGAAAATAGTAGTTTTTAGAAAGATGGTCAGGTACACTCGGTAGCACGGTCATTTTGCGTTTTCAATTGCAACAATAAACAACCCAAACTTAATCAAATTTCAACATTTTCTATTTCTGCCACACTGACAGTCAATTTGGTGTATTTTTTCAATTGTATCACAGCGTAACGCCTCTTCATATGAGAAGGGTGATTTCATACTTTTTTTCAGTAATTTTTATGTTACATCTCTATTTTTGCATTAATGAATGCTCATTCAACATGTGTTTCAACAAAAATTGAGTAGTTTTTCTTTGCAGAATAACATCCTCAAAGTGTTCACATGGACTTGTAAAAAAAATAATGTGCATTAAATCGATTGAATCCATACTTTTAAAATGCACTTCAATCATAACCTGGACATGTTTAACTTGGGTAACAGGCAGGCAAGGCAGTCTTATTTCTATAGCACATTTCATACACAAGGCAACTCAGTGTGCTTTACACAAGCAAAGGAACAACACCAACAAGCGTCAACAAGCACAACAGTTAATGACATTAACAAGCAAAGCAGAGAAAACAAAAGTATCATACAAAAATCCCTAAAAGAACATACATTGGCAAGATTAAACACATTAATAGAAAACTTTAAAACATTTAAGAGTACAGGAAAGAAGAATTAATATTCAGTTGGAAATTAATTCACTTTGATCCACCAAATATCTTTTTGTTCATGACTGATTTGTCTGGGACCTTAACCTTTTTTCCCCGCGAGAAAAAAGGTTGATGCCAGAATAAGAAGTAAACACTGTAATTTAAGTTGTATGGATGGAAAGAAAACATGTTTAGAAGTGATATAACATCTTTTAAAACTGTGACGTGACGTCTGAGCAAATCCATGCATCCACATATCAGTCAGGCTGATTTCAACACTAAAACTAAATTTCTCTTTTTGTCTACAGAAGAAGTTGGTGTGCATGGGCTTTGACAACCATAGCTATATCTGTGAATCTGGTCACTGCTGTGGAGAAACACAATGCTGCAGCTACTACTATGAACTGTGGTGTAAGTTACCCACCTCCTCTTTTGGCACGCAGAGCAGTTTGGGGTAAAAGCAATTGTATGCAAATCCATATTGGCTTTGTTTATTTAATCTTTTAGTATAATAAACAACAGTTTTTTTTAAATCAGTACTTAGTCGGTTTTACAGAAAGAAGTAACATTTGCACTTCATGGGAATACAGCATGTTACGTTTTCTGTTGCTGTCCCTAGATAATAGAAATAGGAATGTACTAATCCAGTTCTTAATGTGTTCTACTCTTCTTACACTTTTTGTGAACACCTGCTTGGACAAATCATTAGGGATGTATGATATACAAACACCACGATACGATATTATCACGATATGATAATTATCACGATATTGTGGGGAGGTTTGCGATATTTTAAAAAAAATAGGTCACAATATTCTTAAAAAAAAAAAAAAAAAAAAAAAATCACAATATTGTGCTTTTGTACATGACAGCAATGCATATAAACCACCTACAATCTCTAATAACACTTAATATTGAGTTCCTCCACGTATTGATTCGGGTCACAGGAATATTCTAATATAATAATATAATCACAGGCAGGATTTCCCCAACCCGGAGAGGGCACTCCACCCTTTTCCGACTGAGGACCATGGTCTCGGATTTGGAGGTGCTGATTTTCATCCTTAACTCGGCTGTGAACCATTCCAGCTGGAGATAACGGCTTGAAGAAGCCAACAGCACCATATCATCCGCAAAAAGCAGAGATGCGATGTTGAGGCCACCAAACCGGGCCCTCTCAGTGCCTGGGCTGCACCTAGAAATTCTGCCCATAAAAGTTATGAACACAATTGGTTGTAAAGGGCAGCCTTGGAAGTCCAACCCTCACTAGAAACAAATTTGACTTACTGCCGGCGATGCGGACCAAACTCTGACACCGGCCGTAAAGGGACCGGACAGCCCGTATCGGGCTCTGTACCCTGTACTCCTGAAGCACCCCCACAGAACTCACCGAAGGACACAGCTGACGGGTTTTGTGTTATCAGTACTGACTGGTTTTCTGAGGACCAAGACCCCCTAAAAAAAATACAAATAAAAAAAAAAAAAAAAACGAAACAAAACTGCACCTTTCAGAGTGGCCTTTCATTGTGGGCAGTCTAAGGCACACCTGTGCACTAATCATGGTGTCTAATAAGCATCTTTATATGGCACACTTGTGGATTATCTCTGTAAAGGAGAAATGCTCAGTATCACAGATTTGGACTGGTTCGTGACCAATATTCGGCAGAAATGGTGATACCGTGTATGTGGAAGACGTTTTAAATCTTTGAGTTCATCTCATAAAAAATGGGAGCAAAACAAAAGTGTTGCCTTTATGTTTTTGTTGTGTATAAAGCTAATGCATTCTTTATTTACTTCCTAATCCTTACAAAACAAAACAATGAAATACTACAGAAGCTGTTTTTCTGCCGTTGGTCTGCATTTCTATGTTGTGCCAGACATTTTGTGGTTGTTTTACAGGGTTCTGGTTGGTGTGGACTCTGATTGGCATTCTGACATGCTGTTGTTTGTGTCAGCACTGGCGCTCCAAACAACGCTTCCAGCAGCAACGCCGGCAGAACGAGATCAACCTCATTGCCTACAGAGAAGCTCACAACAACTCTCAGCTTCCCCTCTATCTCAGTAAGGAGTGGTTTGTGTATCTTGGGCACACTGCCTCTAGTCTACGCAAAGGATGTCAAACTTGTTTTTATCATGGGCTACATTGTAGCTCCGCTTGTCCTTAGTAGGCCAGTTAGCACAGTTTTTTTTTATTCACCCATTTCTTTTTACATTCCACAGAATCTGTGGTACAAAACTGAACATCATAAAAATCGAATTCCAATTAAATTGGGACGTTCCATACATGTAGCACCTTCTTTTTCGTTAATTTCACACAATAATCACACCATTTATCCATCCATCCATCCATTTTCTTGACCGCTTATACCTCATAAGGGTCACGGGGGGTGCTGGAGCCTATCTCAGCTGGCTCTGGGCAGTAGGCGGGTGACACTGGTTGCCAGCCAATCGCAGGGCACACAGAGACGAACAACCATCCAAGCAAACACACACACCTATGGATAATTCGGAGCGCCCAACTCACACCACGCATATCTTTGGAATGTGGGAGGAGACCGGAGTACCCGGAGAAGACCCACACGGGCACGGGGAGAACATGCAAAACTCCACCCAGGTAGGCCGGAGCCTGGACCTGAACCCGAGTCCTCAGAACTGGGAGGCGGATGTGCTAACCACTCGTCCACCGTGCCGCCATCACACCATTTAAAGTTATTTAAAGTTGTGATGCTGTTACCTACAGCAACGGACATCCATCAAGCAGGTCAGCTCGCCATCAGGCGCGTCACATTTCCATGTTTGTTTTGAATTATTGTCGTCCGTCAGCAGTAAATGTCCGTGCAGAAACACGAAATATTGGTTCCAGCTTTTCCGGGTCATGCAAATGTTTTTTTTATTTTTTTTATTACTGTACAAAGTATTTTGATGTAAAAACTGTATCGACTTGAACGGTGAAATCCGACTTAAGTTGAAATTCGGGTTACATCCCCAGCGTAGGAATGGAACAAGTCATGTGTGAACACTGAATTGTCCCAAGGTGTGATTATGAGTGTGAAAGATTGTTTGTCTGTGACTGGCTGGCAACCAGTTCAGGGTGTACCCCGCCTACTGCCCGAAGATAGCTGGGATAGGCTCCAGCATGTCCACAACCTTCGTGAGGATAAGCGCTTCGGATAGCGCATGGATTGAAGTTCAATCTATAGTCAATTGAATACACTTCAAAGGCAAGATATGTAATGTTTAAACTGATCAACTTTATTGCTTTTAGCAAATAATCATTAACTTAAGATTGTATGGCTGCAGACGTTTAAAAAAAGCTGGGACAGGTGGCACTGGGACAGGTGTAAATGTACTAGTCGGGTCACGGACGTTGCTCTGTTACTGAGGCCCCATTAAAAACGAAACGTTTTGAAGCAAGAGTAAATGTTTTTTTGCGGAGAAACAGGAAAAGAAGCAACAATCACTCCTGCCGTGGACTAAAGGTGTGTTCAAAGAACAGGCACACAGTAGGAAATCACATTGATATTGCGCTTCATTCAAGGGCAGGGTTGTGTGCTGGCAAAGTGTTGCTGCGTTCCATTTGCATACGTGTTATTTTTTGGAACAATATGATGGCAGTTGAGCTCCGTAATTTAGGACTGGTCCATGAAAATCTGCGTATAAATGACGGCAATTGTTTTTAACTTATATACCGTCTTTTTTTCTCTTTTTTTTTTCCCAATGCGGCCCACTTGGTAATATACTTTCCTCCATGCGGCCCCTGAGCTAACATGAGTTTGACACCCCTGCTCAAGGGAGTTCTCCGCAATATCCATCTGGTACTTCTCCACGGCAATTTGCTCGGGAAAGGCGGGACATTCTGTACAATAATTCAAGCTGATTGGACGATGCGGCATTGCACGCGTTTGTTTAACCAATTACGGCCACGGGTGAAAATTTCGTCTTCGTTCATGTCGAAGGGGGCGAAAGCACGAACATCTTACCGGCTAGAAATGCACGAAACGTCTCTCTCTGTTCAATATTAAACAAGGAAACGGTGAGTAATTCTGCAAGACCAGAATTAATTGCAGCGTCCATGTTAGATTTGTTTGTCATCGGCGCTGGCTTCCTAGTTTCGTCACAGTTGCATATCCCGCCCCTCAAACACAATGTCGCTCTATGATTGGTCCGAACCACCAGTGATTCCGATCGGTGGAAATCAACGGGAGCGGTACAAGATGTATTCTTGGGAGTTTGTGAACTCACAAATACCGCGAGAATTCATCTTGCAAGAGCAAGGTTCGGAAATCACAGTCATGCATCGAAAAAGCTCAGACGACTGACAGGGCGGCATGTTGTGACGCATTTTTGACACTTCCCTTAAAAAATAAGTTGTGTGAATTATTTTGTTCCCAGTTTGTAGTATTTGGCTAATTGGGAGCGGAATGGAGAAGAGCAGAGATATGCATACATACTCAAGCAACGATACAGTGAGTCATTGGAGTGCCACTGTATTACCAACGGATGACATCAAATGCAGTCAAATACAGTATATCTAGAAATGGCATGCAATGTGAAAGCACATACAGTACGGTATATACATAAATACATCCATTATGTACATAAATTAACATGTATACATTAGGGATGTAACAATAAGGGCAATATCGTGATATTGTGATATTAAAACTGCCACAATATTGTCGTCTTCATGTTCACAATATTTAAGAGGAACACATCTGTTTAAAAAAAAAAAAAAAAAAAAAGTCACGTTGATTTCCATTTGTGCATTCTAGCACCTTCTAGTGGCTACTTTATTAGTGCAATTTAATTTTCGTTAGGGATGTTTTGGCTTTCAATGTTTAAGATCTATGCTAATTGTCAGATGAAGGGGAACCTAATTTGCTTGTGAAGTGATCGATGTGTGCTTGCATTAACAATATGGCTCAATATTGTTATCAGAGATTGTAGGTGGTTTATCTGCATTGCTGTTATATATACACAATATTGTGCTTTTTTTGTTGTTTTTAAATAGGGACTCTTCTTGTGGCATCCAGATGAGATTTTTAAAAAAAAGTCAGTTATTTGTTTTTTAATTTAATGTGGTACACGTTTACTAACTTATCAGATATTCTACATGCTCTATGCGTTAAGTTTGTTTTGATCAAATGAAATAAGTGTTAATGAGCGTGTAAAAACAAGAGTCAATGCGAAATTGTCATTTGTGAAATCTGGACAGACGAGAGATCTGAAAAGCACTTTTTTCTAGACTAGCTCAAAAACATTGAAAAAGAGTTGTTTTCTTTTATTATAATCAA
Organism: Festucalex cinctus; assembly: GCF_051991245.1. NCBI lineage: Eukaryota > Metazoa > Chordata > Actinopteri > Syngnathiformes > Syngnathidae > Festucalex > Festucalex cinctus. The sequence goes on from NC_135424.1 coordinate 24,151,687, forward strand.
TAATTTGTCATTTTTCAGGATTCCTACCCTCCTACCTGTTGCCAGCCTATGACGATGTCTTTGACCGTCCATCTAATCCCCCTCCTCCTTACACACCTGTCCTGGCAACATCTCCACCCATAGACACACTTAATGAATCTTGTCACCTTGCAGCGACATCCATCCCAAGTGATGCGGTTTGCACAGACATACCAGAAACTCTGCAGCCCCTCTCTCAAAGCACGTGCACTAACAAGGAGTCAATGCAATGCAGGTACCGGCGCATCACAGGGGACTCTGGGATTGAAGTGTTTGATGGCCAGGAACTGTGGGATCAGCCTGCGATTTTACCCAGAGAAGAGGCAGATGATGATGGAGTGGGACAAATGGAGGAAGCCTGTATTCGCTGTGGTTCTGAGAGATGTGAGCACAGCAGCATTAATAATGGCCTGAGCAATGAAAACACAAATGAACACGCTATAACTGTGGATACAGACCAACAGTTTCATAGGTAAACGCTATGAAGTCCTCGCAACTGTGCAGCATGGATACTTAAGGGATGGTCCACCTTCAGGTTCAATAATAGGAATGTTTGTGTCTCGGCTGGAATTGAGTGAATTTCACAGTTTTGATTTTAGCTTGTGAATAATAGAGGCCATCTCATTGATTCTAGCCTTTTGTTGATGCAGCAGCAATGCAAGCAAATATATGCTGATATTTTTCAGGAATCATACATTTTTGCCATACGTTCTACCTGTATAACTAATTAACGATAAGTCACTGAATCACAAACATTCAAAAATGTATGTGAACTCATTTTGTTTCAGGGAGAGGTATTATGTTTGCATTACATTTTATAGTTTAAAAATAAAGTGGTTATTTACTTACTTTTTGCCTGTTTGAAACTCATTGCATGGAGCATGCTTGGGTGAGTGAATGAGAGTGGCATACTAATCATTTTCCAATGGAAACCTAATAAAGTTCACTGGATTTTAACTTATTGTAAATGCGTACTTTTATAACTTGAGGGCAAAAAATATATATTTTAGTGCTGTGAAATGATTGTACTATTTTAACTAATTAATCGCACAATTTTCTGTAATTAATCGCAATTAATCACAATTTTCTATTTTTTTATTTTTTTATTTTTTTTTATTTTTTTGTCAAAGCTTTTCATTTCATTTTCATTTATTTCAGGCAATAGTGTACAGTTGGACACACCACCAACAAGTCAGAAAAAAAAATACATAAATAAATAAGAGAAAAGAGAGGAAAATGTGATTCTGCCTGAAAGGGAGTGGGAAGAAGAAAACTTATTTAATCCCACCCCCGTCTATAAAAATACAAATATACAGTACTTCCTGCAAATTCCAGTATTTCTATCTTAAAATTGTTTTTATCAATATATAGACAATATAATGGCATACCATTAACTGAATTATTAAGTGCTAATAATGGTGATGTTATCATAGGTAACAGATATCATATTCTTATGGTTCATACCAACAATGGTAACACATTATATATTCCAAGAATAAGACATAAACATACATATCAACTTAAGTAATAGACAATAACAGTAATAGCAGCAAGGACACATTTACACCAAGTATTTATAAATTCAAGGTCCCAGTCAGCCACCGAAGTTTGAGAGACCCCCACGCCATGCGCATGCTCAGTCTAGCGAGTGGACGGCGTCCTGTGGAATGTGAGTGGCTGCGCTTTTTTTTTCCTGTACTAGTCATTTCTTGTACAGTCTTTGATAACGTTGCAACATTGCTGTGCAAGTGAATCAAAACCAACATTTGGTTTTATTCGCATTCCGTAGCGGGGATCGAGGTGAGGGACCTCAAACAGCGTGACTAGCTAGTTTAGCTGTGGCCGAGAAACACCGGACATAACATGTTGATTAGAACTAAGCTAATTTTAGCGTAGCCTTGACGCTGATCTGGAAGATCAAGTTCAGGCATAAAATGAAAATCATGAACGAATTTTGCAAACGTATTAAGGAACATATATCCTCATACAGCGCAAACAATTTCCGAATTATGGTTTCCTAGGCTTAGCGCCTCTGCTGAGTTGCTTTATTTTGAAAACGGGAAATGGAATTTCTGTTTTGCGGCTTACGTGCTCAGCGTTCAAATATGGTTCAGATTTAGTTAATTTATGTTTACTTAGTTATAGTCCTGTATTTAAATTTACACATACATGATGTTTCACATTTGTCTTCCTTGGGGTTAAGTTGATACTGTAGTGTCCAATTTAACACGAATGTAAAAGATTTTTAAAAATGAAGTGAAAACTTGTTCATTACTGTACTCATAACAATCAGCTTTTCACCTATTGCACATATTTCACAGCGTCGTGAAATGCTAAATTTATATATTCAAAATGTATAGTATAAAAAGTTTTGAACCTGCGTCAGATTATATTTTATTGTAGATTATATATTAGTTATTTACTTTCTGATGTGTTAGTGCATGGAAGTATAACCTGAACATTTTTTGGGTAGATGACCTGAATCTGCTCTCTGATTGGTTGCATTACTTTTTTTTTTCTTCAATGCCATACAGTTCAACTTACCACCTGAAGCTAAAACATCCAAATGTCATATCGATCCCTAAAATGTTTGCATCTCTGACTTTCCTTAACTTTAAGATTTACTGTCAGCAGCTCTTATTTTGCAGAAACAACTATAACTGTATAAGATGATGATTTCTTGGAGTGACCGTCTACAGAACTATGCAGAGCTTCCAGCAAACATGGATGGTGTTGCCCTCAAGAAATATCAGCGTGAAGCTCATCACAGGTTTGTTTCAGTTGTGTTATGTGTCTTCAGCTACTGCTAATTAGTGTTTACTCTGCTGTTTTTTTTTTTGCCTTTATTGTTACAATTTCTTTTCACATATTTTTGTAAATTGTGGTACAATGTACTCCTTATTCCATCCATCCATCCATTTCCTGAACAGCCTATTCCTCACAAGGGTTGCGGGGGTGCTGGAGCCTATCACTCATTATTTTTTTTAATACTAAATGTGAAGCTATCTCAAGGCTATTATTTTGCTGTGTTTGCTGTTGGAGACAAATAATACAAGGAGGCCTCAGTTTACTATGGAGTGCTGATCCTCAAGCACTGTAGGCAAGGCAAGGCAAGTTTATTTGTATAGCACATTTCATACACAAGGCAACTCAATGTGCTTTACACGAGGAAAGACAACACATAAGCATCAAGAAACAGTAGTTAACATTCAGAGGAAGAAAAATAAATGAAAATAGGTTACAAACTAACAATCTTAAAACATTATTCAACAAACTTTAAAAAATTTAACATAAGGAAGTTTAAAATGATAATGATAAAAATAAAAATAAAAATACAAATACAAATAATAATTAAAAAAACACTTAATTAAAGCTGTTTAAAAGTCCCTAATCAAAGGTATAAGAAAAAAGCAAAGTTTTTAACCTGGATTTAAAAGCATTTACACTCGGGGCTGACTTCACTTCTGTTGGTAGCCTATTCCATCTGTGTGCAGCATAATAGCTAAATGCAACTTCACCATGTTTGCTTCGAACTCTGGGTTCCACTAGTTGGCCCAAGTCTGTAGATCTCAGAGCCCTGCTGGGCTTGTACTCAATTATCATTTCTTGGATATATTCAGGACCCAAACCATTTAGTGATTTATAGACGAGAAGCAGAACTTTAAAATCGATTCTACAGCTGACAGGGAGCCAGTGTAAATCCTTAAGTACTGGAGTAATATGTTCTGATCTTTTTGTTTTGGTCAGAACTCGAGCTGCAGCGTTCTGAATGAGCTGCAATTGTCTCATGTTCTTTTGAGAGAGTCCAGTCAGAAGACCGTTACAGTAATCTAGTCTGCTGGAGATAAAAGCATGGATAAGCTTCTCTTGGTCTGCTTGAAGCATGCAGTCCTTCAGTCTGGATATGTTTTTCAGCTGGTAAAAGGCTGTTTTAGTGATGAATTTAATATGATTGCTGAAGGTCAGATCTGAGTCTATTAGTACCCCAAGATTTCGAACTTGGTCTTTAGTTTCTAAAGACAGTGACTCAAGCTGTTTTTTAACAGCAATCCTCTTTTCTTTATTGCCGAAAACAATGAGCTCTGTTTTGTTTTCGTTCAGCTGAAGGAAATTTTGGTTCATCCAGTTGTTAACTTGCTCTAGAGAATGACACAATGCGTTAATAGAACTGCTGTCATTTGGGGACATAGATAAAAACAGTTGTGTGTCATCTGCATAACTATGATAGTCAACATCGGTGTTCTGAAGCATTTGACCCAAAGGTAACATATACAGACTGAACAACAGGGGTCCAAGGACTGACCCTTGAGGGACCCCACATGTCATGGCCTTTCGATCAGATTCAAAATTTCCAATGGTCACAAAGTAACTCCTTTCCTCCAAATAGGACCTGAACCATTTAAGGACTGTTCCATTTAACCCCACCCAAGTTTCCAGCCTGTCTAACAGTATATTATGATCAATCGTGTCAAATGCTGCACTGAGGTCCAACAAGACGAGCACTGATACCTTCCCTGCATCAGTGCTCAATCATATCATTCAGTACTTTAATCAGAGCTGTTTCTGTACTGTGATGAGGTCGGAAACCTGACTGGAATTTATCCAAAAGTCCGTTTAAGCTCAAAAAATTGCTGAGTTGATTAAAAACCACTTTTTCAACTATTTTAGTTACGAAGGGAAGGTTTGCGATTGGTCTATAATTTGCTAGCAGGGAGACATCCAGTGTTCTCTTTTTTAGAATGGGCTTGACGGCGGCTACTTTCAGACATTTAGGAAGTTCACCTGATTGAAGTGAGCAATTAATTATTTGTTGTAAATCGATCTGAACAGATTTCACAATGGTTTTGAAAAAGCCAGATGGTATTGTGTCAAGACAGCTCGTGGAAGGTTTCAATTGCTGAACCAAGTCTACTACAGTATTTTGATCCACTGAGTCAAATTCTGTCATGGTAATTAAATTATTCCTAGGTGATTTTAAGTGCAGCATCGTTTTGTTATTTTGCTGGTTTGTAACAAGTAGACTGATACTAACACTCCGTGTTCTCACAGATTACTTGAAAAAGTAATGTGATGACTGATTACTACTCAAAAGAGTAATGAGTTACTTTACTGATTACTTTATTGTCAAAGTAACTAAGTTACTCAAAAAGTAACTTATCAGTTACTTTCCGCACCAATTTCCGCCCTTTGCTGCCCCAACACAGGATTGACAACCAGTTACTTAAATAATACTTATGAAAGTGCATGAACTTAAAACATGAAGAACACTTCACTGTTGTGAGTTATGACTTTTCGGCTGTTGTAGTGTTGCACGTTTTGTAGAATGGGTGTACTGTACACGCAAGAGTGTGGCAGGCGGCAGTGGCTCATAAATTTGAGTTGTCCTATATTTTGAGGCTGTATAGGTCTGTATGTGGTCATATGTAGCGTCGTTCGATTTCATGAATGACGATTAGGACGGACAAAATTATTATTGCTCGCCGTCATTTAGATGCCGCCGCCGTAACCTCTTTAATGTACATGTATTGTAGCGTTGGTGAGCTAAATAGGCCAAGCGGCGAACAAACAACCACTCTTTCATGACAATTTGCATGTAACTGTCGGCCGCAGCCACGCCAGAACACAACAGCTCCAAACGCGCTTATCTTACCAAAACAAATTCTGTGTTGCCTTCACGGACTGTCCAGACCATGGAAAACCGCTGGGCAGAAGGTAATGTAGAACTGCTGGCTGCCTCCTTACCTATCGGCTTTGCTTCAAGTTGTATCGCACTGTGCTGTGCCCTGTGTGCAGATACTTTCTTTCTATATAACATATAACATATGACTGCTGTTTAGTTTAATGTAGTACAATTACTGCATTATGCATATTGCACTGCAACTGCCGTTTTAAAATCCCAGAGAAGTGAAGATGCCCTGTGCTAGTTTATTATGAATATTTTGTAGTTGGTCTAATAAGGTGCGCACGGGGACTGCCTAGGGTGTCAAGTTGCTTAGGAGCGCCACTGTATGTCACATTCTGACTTGAATGGGAAAATTGTCATTCGTCGTTTTTCTACTGCCAATCCGCTACTCAAATTTGAGTCACGACCAATACGTGCACAACACAAAAAGTAACAATGCATATCATTTCACTTTGCTAGTTATGCAAAGTTATGATTACATACATAAAACATCAAAAAGCCTTTGAAATGTGATTTGATTTTTATTTATTTATTTTTTTGCCTCTGAATATATTGTACTGAGTGTTTTGTGGATTAAGATTAATTTTAGATGGATGGTGTTAGGTCTGTGCTTCTAAATTATTGCCCATTCATGCCAGCCACACCCGCCTGCCTGACCTGCCAAGAGAAAAAAAAAAAACAAAGACCTGCCATGCACAGAACCCAATCATGACAGTATCCGTATTAACGTATAAGAGAATAAAAAAAGAAAGAAATATGTACCAACTTACAACAAAGAATAGCTTTATTATCTGTAACACAAAAGATTTAAAGTACATCTGAAATTCAAAAATAAAATTAAATCTTTAATTAAACTCTAAAAAAATTTTGACTGACCATTTCAAACCATATGATACGGAAAAATACAATTGCATAAAATCAATAAATAGTAATGCATTCAAACTCATCACCAACATTAACTCAGGAGCACAATATTAAAAACAAAAAAACAAAAAACCTTTAACCTGCAAAGCAAAAATATAAAATAATTTGTGCTGATTGTTTTTTTTTTCCGTGCGCATTCAGTGCAAACAAAACCTACACCACCGAGCGAACACTCCCTGCCACACTCTGCCAATGATGAGAGCGCCACTGCCCCCTAATGTAGTGGAGGTGCAATTGCACTTTATTCTAGGTCAGTAAAAAAAAAGCATGTTCCCGGAGGTCAAACGCGCCCCCCCTGTGGGGGCCCGCTCCACTATTTGAGAAGCACTGTGTTAGGTGATGAAAGACAGCCAATAGCTACTTTCCTTACTGGGGAGTTGGCAACACTGCTCTAGCGGCTCTACTGTTTCAATATACTGTAATATTTTACAACTGGCCACCAGATGTTGCTGTTGGGGGAGATTTCAAACATTCCAAAAGTTTTTTTTTCTAACTCAATTGTTCCAAATGATTAGATTGTTTCAATGTTCCTTCTCTGCCATTCCTAGTGCTCACCTCTGGAGGGGTGGGGCAGTGGATGTATATTACACTGTCATTGATTGCTACGGTAGAATGGTCTCACATCAAAGTTTGTGCTTATGTCATGCAAAAAGCCCTTAATGCTTGGGGGGGGGGCAAATGACTGTGTTAAATCATTTCCCAACTGTTCAGTCAAAGGTCTTACACCCTGGCTAACCCTGTAAATGTAGCCTTGATGAGCACCATTGAGGATCCGTTGAAGGCCCCCTGAGCCAACAAATAAACAAACTCCTCCTCAAAGACCTGAGTAGCAAGTTTTTCATTGTGACCTATGATGGCTTGCCATATGTTAGCCAGTCCTCTCAAGTTGTTGGAGAAGAAGTTCAGGTTAGCTCCATGTGGCAGTCAAATGAAAACAAATTGTTCATGTGGCCACAAACTGAAAGATTTATGATTAAAAGAAAGATGCTATGTTTTTTGTTTTTGTTTTTTTTTGTTTTTTTGTTTTTTTAAATTGCATAGCCTAAGCCAGTAACCTCACACTGGTCTAAGTTAAAAAATATTTCCTGGGCTTCCTGTGTACGTATTTAACCAGACACTGTTTTTCAATTGCAGGGTGTTTGTTAACCGAAGCTTAGCAATGGAGAAGATCAAGTGTTTTGGTTTTGATATGGATTACACTTTGGCAGGTGAGTGTACATTGAGCCTTTGTGTACCCCAGTTGGTAAAAAAAATTTCAACTGTTCATATACGTTCATTTTTCGGAAAGTAAAAGAGAAATTGAAGTCTATTTTCAGTCGCACTTATTTCAAATGCCAGAGCTTTGTTTTCACATTTATTCAGAAGATCTTTACAAGTAGGTGTGGTAGAGGGTGGTAGAGACAGAGGTTTAATTTCAGGCTGATCAAGGCTAATCACATGATATGCTTAAAAAAATGGTAAAAACCTCTTGTTGTTAATATTGGTTCAGACAGTTCATTTATGAATTGAAGTTTATCAAGGAAAATGCAAGTACTGAAAAACAGCTCAAATACATTTTTAGGCACTGTAAAATGTCCTGATGAAAGCATGAATGCAACATAGATCATTTTCTTGACTTCAAGATGTTGAGGTCGACGGGACTGAGCAATAATAATTTTGTTTATAGACTTTAACGCGAGTAGTATTTGGATTGATGGATAATTTGACTAGTGATGATATAACAATTATTGCCCCGTCACAATCTCAATTTTATTTTTTTTCAAACTAAACTCTCGGAAGGAAGGAAATGTTTTTCAAGAAGCCACAGCCTTTGAAGTACATTCGGGTGTCCACCAGAAACACGGGTTGATGACATTAAAACAAATATAGGAAAGTGTTATCTCGACAGCCTGCCGACATTTGAGAGCTTTTTCAGGCTGTTGCCCAGACTGGCTGACTTGAAGCATGGTTTTATCAAGTCGTAAACACAGCAGATGGAGAACATCTGGTTTACCCACTCCTTCGAAGTCTACACACGACAAGAGTGACCCCCAGTGGTCACAATAGAAGTTACCTTCGCGGAATTTTTATGACAGAATAATGGACACGTTTACATAATGACACGATTCTTGATAGATAAACGGACTTAGTCTGATTCACGTCATGTTTTTGTGTGTATGAACGTTACATATTATATGTATTCCAACCAAAATAAAATGTAACCCTATTATCTTTCAATTTAGGTAGACGGGGAACTTTATCACAAAATGATTTCATAATGCGTTATTAATGGTGATGTGTGCTAAATGATAATATGCTTCTTCGGGAAGAAGACTTGACAAGTCTGACCAAAATGTAATTCTTAATAATTGTGAATTCCTTAATATTTTGTATCTTAAAACTCTTGGACTTGATCCGAGCGGCCGGAGAGAGGGGCTGACTGAAGCCCATGGTGGCCACCCCCTACTAACCTTGAAAAACGTGGCGTTTTTGTTCTCTCAGCGCCTAGTTTTTCCCGGACTTAGCGGTCGCAACCGGACGCGCAGCCGTGCTCCCCATCCACAGTGCTCCACCCACACCGGCTCGACTCTGTTGCCTTTTTCTTTGTTTTTCTTTCCACCTCGGCGGCCACAAGTTGCAGATGAGTTTTTCCGCGGTGCCCACCAGCAACCACGTTTTGGACTCCTGTGCATGCGTCAACCGCGCACTCCAACACCCAGTGCTCCAACTGCCATGGTTCACCTGCTGGCCTCCGAGAACCATCTCCACAGATGCCCCGCCGAGGTGCGAGCTCTTCCAATGGCTCGCCTCCATGACGCAAGCACACAGCGGACCCCGATTACAGCACCAAGATTTGGCAGCTGAGACGCGTCCTCCAATCTCGTGCGCCGAGAGAAACCACGGGCTGCACCGCACCTCATCCACTGGGAACCCGGGCTGCGCCGCACCTCATCCAACCTATGGAATATATATATATATTTTTTTTTTCTTGCCTTTTTAGAGCGAACATTTTTCGCCAAAACTTCTCTCCATCCGTTTGACTCCCCAAATATGTCAGTGCCCGTTTTCATAGCCATTTCAACTATACCACTGGTGCGCTTGCATTTGAATCATCTTCAGGTTTTGTCAAGTCAAAACTTCCCCTTTTAAACTGGTTAGATCGTGTTTCTTCTTTTATCTTTATCAGCTTCATTTTATTTCGTTTTTTTTTTTTTTTTTATTGGTAGGATAGCTAGGTAGAGTGTGTTTTGACTTTGTATGTGCGACATTAGTGAATAAATGCATGTTTTATTAATTCTTATTCTGTCTTGGTTCTTTGTGAGTTCGAGTAGATTATTAATTCTTTTATTGATGCAAAGAAACATGAATATTGAATGTAGTGACTTCAGATTATGAGTAAATAAATGAGGATTTGGATTTTTGCATTTCTCCAAAAGTGAAAGTAAAAGCAATGTGGTGCCCCTACTGGCGACTTCGAGAATCACAACTTCCTCACGCACCATTCAAATTATTAATTTATTGGAAACAACAACTTCATTATCGCTACAATGTATAAACACCGATTAACTAACTCCTTGCTATGGTATGGATATATATTAGACTGAATTACAATATGTGATTTTAATACTGTTCCTGAGCTCTGCTAAAGAAAACCTTGTCTCTTTGTGTGTCTAAAGTGTATAAATCTCCAGAGTACGAGGCGCTCGGCTTTGACCTAACAGTGGAGCGCCTGGTTTCCATTGGATATCCACAGGAACTACTCAACTTTGTCTATGATCCCTCCTTCCCCACACGGTTAGTCCACAAAACTCTAATGTTCTTATGTTAAAATTTCAAGTCATGCCATTTATTTGTTAGGATTTTAAACTGACGGGACTGACAAAAAAAAAAAGCTTCCTTTTTTGTAGACACAATGCCAAATGCTGTGAAGATTCACTTCCCCTAATTCTTTCCTCAGAGGCCTTGTGTTTGACACTCTGCATGGCAACCTGCTCAAAGTGGATGCTTATGGGAACATTCTAGTTTGTGTGCACGGGTTCAACTTCATTAGAGGGTGAGAATTTCCAGTACACATGCTTGCACCCATTGTATACATATCACACATTTGTTGGAAAGTGTTAATTTTACATACTGTATACTGTATGAGCGATGTTGGCCAAGTTACTTTCAAAATGTCAAATATTTCATATTACTAGTTACTTGCATTTGAAAGGACAATACAATATAACTGTCTGGTAGAGTAATATGTTACTTGCTACTTTAAAGTCCTTTTTTTCTTAAATCTGTGATTAATTTGACATTTTCAAAGAAAAATGCAAAATTTGCAATTTGATGCTAATGTAAACATCCACCCATCCATCCATCCATCCATTTTCTTGACCGCTTATTCCTCACAAGGGTCGCGGGTGGTGCTGGAGCCTATCTCAGCTGGCTATGGGCAGTAGGCGGGGCACACCCTGGACTGGTTGCCGGCCAATCGCAGGGCACACAGAGACGAACAACCATCCACACGCAGAAGCACACCTTGGGACAATTCGGAGCGCCCAATCAACCTGCCATGCACGTCTTTGGAATGTGGGAGGAGACCGGAGTACCCGGAGAAGACCCAGGCAGGCATGGGGAGAACATGCAAACTCCATCCAGGAAGGCCGGAGCCTGGACTCAAACCCGAGTCCTCAGTAACTGGGAGGTGGACGTGCCGCCCTGGTAATGTTAACATGTAATGGGGATATCTATGTAGCGTGGTTGGCAAAGCAAAGAGACAGAGATGGGAAGGACGTGCAGCAGGTTAGGTTAATAAAAGATAGGGATGGAAGAGTATTGACAGATGCCAGCTCTGTGATGGGAAGATGGAAAGAGTACTTTGAAGAGTTGATGAATAAGGAAAATGAGAGAGAACGAAGAGTATAAGGCAGGGGTGTCAAACTCATGTTAGCTCAGGGGCCACATGGAGGAAAATATATCACCAAGTGGGCCGCATCGATAAAATAACGGTATATAACTTAAAAACGATTGCCGTCAATTATGAGCAAATTTTCGCTATTTGTGTGCCAGCCCTAAATTACGGAGCTCAACTGTAATCATATTATTCCAAAAAAAAAAAATAATACAAATGCAAATGGAACGCGGCAACACTGAGTTCTGGATGTGTTAAATCGACCTGTTTTGCATATTCCCAGAACGCATTGCGTGGCGCAGTTAATGACGCTAATCCTTGTCATATCTATTTGTGTTACCAGTAATTGAATTTGTGTCGTATTTAACACGTTTATGTCGGTCTATGATTAAAATAATAATAATAATAATAATAATAATTAAACAAACCGTAACTTTTAAGTTGTGTGTAAAATAATGACATCCAGGACGATTCCCCAAGTACAGGTACGAGTTGCATTGCTCATTTGAGGACTGTTTGTGAACTTAAAAATTTTATATAGCCTATTGTGATTGTGGCCGGCTGATTAATTAGCCCGACATTACAATTTAAAAAAAACTAATAATAATAACTTTACAAAATCGTCTCGCGGTCCGGATTAAACCCCTTTGCGGGCCTGATCCGGCCCGCGGGCCGTATGTTTGACACCACTGGCATAAGGGGTGACTGTTGTGGACCAGGAAGTAGCAAAGATTAGTAAGGATGAAGTGAGAAGGTCATTGAAGAGGATGAAGAGTGGAAAGGCACTCGGTCCTGATGATATACCTGTGGAGGTATGGAAGTGTCTAGGAGAGGTAGCAGTAGAATTTCTGACTGGGTTGTTCAACAGGATCTTAGATAGTGAGAAAATGCCTGAGGTATGGAGGAGAAGTGTTATGGTGCCCATTTTTAAGAACAAGGGAGACTTGCAGAATTGTGGCAACTACAGAGGAATAAAGCTGATGAGCCACACGATGAAGGTATGGGAACGAGTAGTAGAAGCTAGACTGAGGGCACAGGTGAACATTTGTGAGCAGCAGTATGGTTTCATGCCAAATAAAGAGTACGACAGATGCAATATTTGCTTTGGGGATGTTGATTGAGAAGTACAGAGAAGGTCAGAAGGAGCTGCATTGTGTCTTTGTTGACCTGGAGAAAGCTTATGACAGGGCCCAGAGAGGAATTGTGGTTTTGTATGAGGAAGTCTGGAGTGGCAGAGAAGTATGTTCAAGTGGTGCAGGACATGTATGAGGACTGTAAGACAGTGGTGAGGTGTGCTTTAGGTGTGCCGGAGGAGTTTAAGGTGGAGGTGGGACTACATCGGGGATCAGCTCTGAGCCCCTTCTTGTTCGCTATGGTAATGGACAGGATGACAGACAAGGTGAGACAGGAATCCCCATGGACTATGATGTTTGCAGATGACATAGTGATCTGTAGTGAAACCAGGGAATAGGTGAAGGAGAAGCTAGAGGCGTGGAGGTTTGCCCTGGAAAGGAGGGGAATGAAGCTTAGCTGTAGTAAGACGGAGTATCTGTGTGTGAATGAGAGGGACCCAAGTGGAAGAGTGAAGTTACGGGGAGAAGGGACCAAGAAGGTGGAGGAGTTTAGGTATTTAGGGTCAACAGTTCAGAGCAATGGAGAGTGTGGAAAAGAAGTGAAGAAGCGTGTGCAGGCAGGCTGGAACGGGTGGAGAAAAGTGTCAGGTGTGATAGAAGAGTTTCAGCTAAAATGAAAGGAAATGTTTATAAAACTGTGGTGAGACCAGCAATGTTGTTTGGTCTGGAGACAGTGCCACTGAGGAAAAGACAGGAGGCAGAGATGAAGATGCTGAGGTTCTCTTTGGGAGTGACCAGGATGGATAGGATCAGGAACGAGTACATCAGAGGGGACAGCACGTTTGAGGCTTTGGACATACAGTCAGAGAGGCCAGACTGAGATGGTTTGGACATGTCCAGAGGAGAGATAGTGAGTATATTGGCAGAAAGATGCTGAGTTTCCAAATGCCAGGCAGAAGATCGAGAGGAAGACCAAAGAGGAGGTTTATGGATGTCGTTAAAGAGGACATGAAGCTAGTTAGTATGAGAGCAGAGGATGCAGAGGACAGGGTTAGATGGAGGCAACTGATTGGCTGTGGCGACCCCTGAAGGGAAAAGCCAAAAGAAGAAGAATTAATGATAATTTAAATAATCAATTAATCTGATGACTTGTGCAAAGAGAGCTGTGTGGTGACCTTGCTGGTCCGATTCATGGCTACAGAACCTGACTCTTGGAACGTGGAACGGCACTTCTCTGGCAGGGAAGGAGCGCAAACTGGTTTGCGAGGTTGAGAAGCTCCAACTAGATATTGCCACTCATTTCTACACACAGCTTGGGCTCTGGTCTCAGTCTACTCAAGATGGGTTAGACTGTCGTAGCAGCAACCCCGAAACCTGTTGGTGGACACAGACAATGAGGGATGCCATCAGGCTGACGAAAGAATTCTATTCGGCCTTTTTGGCCTGTGGAACTCCGGAGGCAGTTGGTTGGTACATGCTGGCCAAGCGGAATGTGGCTTTGGCGGTCGGGCACTCAAGGAGTTCGATGAGGCCTTGGAGAAAGTCATCTGGATTGCTTCGAAGAAATTGTCCAGCATCCGCCGTCTCAGGAGTACGCTGTGTATTGTGAGGATGTAGTGCTGCTGACCTCGTTGTCACTCGTAGTGACAATACCTTGCAAAGGCCTCAAATTCTACTGACATGCCTTCCCATGAGAAAGCAGAGTCTGGAGACTCTGAGGTGTGCTCTCCTATCTATGAGGTTGAGGTCACCAAGGTGGTTAACAAGCTCTGGGGCAGCAAGGCCACGGGGGTGGATGAGATCAACCAGAGTTTCTCAAGACTCTTGATGATGTGGGGCTGTCCTGGTTGGCACGCCTCTAAAACATCGCATGGACATCAGGGACGGTGCCTCTGAATTGGCAGGCTGGAGTTGTGGTCCCCTCTTTTTTTAAAAAGCCTTCCGGATAAGGTCTATTCAGGTGTACTGGAGGGGAGGGTCCATTGAGAGGTCGAAACTCAGGTTCAGGAGGAGCAGTGTTTTTTTTGTCTTGCGTGTGGAAAAGTGGATCAGCTCAGCAAGGTCCTCGAGGAGAGAGAGTTCGCCCAACATACAATTTTCTGGACTTGGTTGAAGGCATTTGTCCGTGTCCCTCAGGGAGTTGTGTGTGACACAATGCATGTAACAAGGCCCGTTAGGAAGTCCTTCAGGGTGTTCTGCATGCATTTACATCATCTTGGCATAGTATTAGGGCAAGATAGGCAGCACCGAGCACAGTTTAGCTTGACAAAAGCAAAACACCAAGGGATGCATGGTAGTTATAGCATCCAAATGCCTTCTCGGGAAGCTCATATCGGACCCAACATTTTCTCTCTCATAGAGAGGTATAAAATCCAGATAGATGAAGTACCATGCAGCGTACGGAGTGCAGGCAGACCTGGAACAGTTCCATGACGGGATTCTCAAGTTCCAAGTCCGGTCCTTGAGAGCCCCTATCCAGCCTTTTTTTCAAATGTTTCCCTCCTCCAACATACCTGAATCTAATAATCAGGATCGTTTTCAGCCTTCTGAAGAGCTTGTTAACAAATTGATCATTTCATTCAGACATGTTTGAGAAGGGAAACAGAGAAAACAGGCTGTATAAGGGCTCTCCAGGACCGGACTTGGTCTTGGTCTGTATTTGAATGTTGTTGGACAGATCTGAAGTTAAGTTGTTGATGGTTCACAGGACTTCTTCAGATGAGAAGTCCTCTGTTGGGTGTAGGGATAGGAGCCACAAAGGAAAGTCAAAGGACTCAGAGTTCAGTCAAAATTCGTATTTTAAGTCTGAAATCAGGTATAACAATGACATGGTATGACAGAATTACACATTTCCTGAATCAATATAGTCCTGTGAGTATTCCAGTTTTTGTCTTTTTTTTTTTTTTTTTGTCTTTAACATTTTTTGATGCCACAGGGCATACGGCATCAGAAAGTGTTGGTGCCTGACGGTTGTGTTCCTTCAGCGGCATACTTGCCAAGTTGCCTCGTGCAAGTATGCCGCTGAAGGAGCGCAACCGTCAAGCACCGACACTGTCCCTAGAGGAATGTCACGGCCAAAACGCAGAGAATATTTTAGTCCACAACGGGTCCAAAGGACAAAAACACAGGACAAGTAAAAAGACGAAGATGGGTGCCAACACACAGCACCATCAACAAACACCCGAAAACAAGAGTTAGACTTAAATTGCGCCCTTTAAAACGATACCTAAAAAAACATTATCAATCACTGATAAGTGTCTTGAACATTGCCAAAATCAGGATATGCATCAGCGTAAAAAAATTCATTTTTTACAGGTAGGTCGTTTACTTCATGAGGTGATAACCACTAAAAGCTACCAGTCTGAGAGGTCTATCATATCAAACCATAAACTAGGGATCTATAGGTAGGTAAATAAAATAAAAAATAAAAAATCACAACTCGAATTTGGCCACCCAGATGGTACTGGTATGCCATATTTTGGGCTTTGGCCCAAGGACTAGTATGGATGGATGAATGGATGGAATGAAGGAATGCACGATATCGTTGGTCGATAATTATTGGCAATTATCGACCAATTTAACGTCAGATAAACAAGATAATAAAGAAATCCGCTGATAATAATAGACATTCCACATTGGTCCATTTGTTGTGGTTGTGGCTCAAGTTGTGCCCAACTCCTAAAGTGATCTCCATCTTGCACACCGCAATGTATGCCCCATTTTTGTGTTCAACTGTACAAACTGTTGTATTTTTCACAGTCATGTTTAGCTGTTTTTTGTTTTGTATTTTGTTTTTTAACTTTTGCGCAGGGTCGACATCAGAGAGATGTACCCAAACAAATTTATTCAGCGTGGAGATACAGAGCGCTTTTACATCCTCAACACTCTCTTCAATCTGCCTGGTAATAATCTGAACCCCAAACAAAACTTCTTGACATTTGATATCTTCTTCACTTGTATATCTATTATTTTTTTTCTTTTTTCACGTTATAGCTAGTTGACAAATTCACGACAAAATACATCTCAAGCCGCACTCCATATGGCATACTAGAACCAAGACATTAATGTAAAGTGGTCATCGACCTTGAGCAGTTGTGATATAAATGAATTTGTACAACAATGTAGCGCTATAATTGTGACAAGTAATCAGCAATAATGATGGTCTATTTTTAACATGAGGTTGGTGGTAGTACCGTGCTGCAGCGGCACATCTTGGTTCGACCACAGTCTGTTTGGGACGCTTGTCGAACCTCATTTCAAAACAGAAATGGCCATTGTAATCGATTTGGAATAATTATTTCCAGAGTTCAATCCTACTAACGTAACACTTCGGCATCTGCCTTGAGAAATCCATATCTGTCAGGCCCTAGTTCATGTCATATTTGAAACATCGTAAAATGTTTTGCTGATAAATGTTCCTTTTCAGAAACCTACCTCTTTGCCTGCTTAGTTGACTTCTTCAGTAACTGCTCTCGCTACTTAAGGTAATGCATAATCCTCGTTACAAACAGTACATATTGCATATTGTTTTATCACTGTGGTGCTTCATTTTGAATCTAATCCTGTCATACAATATTCAGGTGTATTTAACATCATCCCATTAGTGTGTATTATTATTATTATTTTTTTCATGGAGAGATGTGCTGCACTGTATTGCCTAATTGTAAATATTCATAACAGTTGTGAGACCGGCTTTAAAGATGGTGACCTTTATATGTCTTATAAGAGTATGTTCCAGGATGTAAGGGATGCCGTGGATTGGGTTCATTTCCAGGTAGATTAACCTTCTTTTCTAAAATAGTCACCTTGCTATATAATGCATTACTTTCACTATTCTTAATTCTTCTACCAAAGGGGTCTTTAAAAGAAAAGACTGTTGAAAATCTGGAGACTTATGTGGTAAAGGATGTAAGTAAAACACAATGTCTTTCACACTAAAACTGAATTGTTAAAAACAAAATTGTGGCGAAGTTGCCTGCAATATTTCAGTTGTTTCCTCCTTTGACTGATTTGCACTTCCTTTGTTGTTGTTGTTTTTTTCTCTCCCATTAAGCCAAAGCTTCCTCTCCTCCTCAGTCGCATGAATGAAGTAGCCAAAATATTTCTGGCAACCAACAGTGATTACAAATACACAGAGGTGAGCTAATAATTAACACTTGCCTGTATTAACAAATGAAGAAATAAAGATACTCTGTATGGACCAGAATCTCCATATTTGCTCAACCTCCATTCCTTTTTTTTTCTTTTTTTTTTTCCCAGAAAATCATGACCTACTTGTTTGATTTTCCTCATGGTCCAAAGGTAAGCGCAATTTAAAGTTGTGCTTAACATTTATATGCGTATTTATAACAGGGATGTAACGATATCCAAACGTCACGTTACGATATCACAATATGAAGGTCACGATACGATAATTATCATGATATGGTGGGGAGGTTGTCGATATTTAAAAAAGGTCGCTATGTAAAAAAGAGCTCATACTAAAAAAAAAGTACAATATTGTGCTTTTGTACATAACATCAATGTTATGATATTATTACTATGTTTTATTATTATGTAATTGTTATGTTATGTTGTTAATGCACGCACACATTGAGTTCCTCCACATATTGATTTGCTTCACAGGCATATTATGCTCCCCTTCATCTGACCATTAGTGTAGATTTTAAACATCGAAGGGCCAAAACATCCCGAATGAAAATTAAATCGCAGTAAGAAAACTAGCCACCAGAGGGTGCTA
>NC_135424.1:24175000-24252500 GCF_051991245.1 Festucalex cinctus
AGCATAAAAAAACAAAACAAAAACAAAAAACGTGTAAATACGTCCTTGGGACACTTAAAAAAACGTATTTGTATTTTATTAGGAGCGAATGAGTTAAGTGTTATTAAGATTGTAGGTAGCTTATATGCATTGCTGTTATGTACAAAAGCACAATATTGTGCTTTTTTTTTTAGTATGAGCTCCTTTTTTTTTCTTTTTTTTTTCTACAATATTGACATTTTTTAAATATCGCCCACCTCCCTACAATATCGTGATATTTATCGTATCGTGAGTTTCATATTGTGATATTGTATCGTGATGTTTGGATATCGTTACATCCCTAATTGTAATGAGTCCTAGTTGTTGATCCAAGACCCCAACAACCACTGATATCAAATTTTTGGTGTGGAACACACAGGCCACTGGTCAAAGTTTTGTTTAAGATTTCAGTATGGGGCACAAATTGTGTACCATCATTTATGTTTTCCGCTATCAATTGCACTTAATTTCTTTGGTTTGCTTTACTTGCACTTCATCAAACAAGATGTGCACTTTTCATTTGAGAAGCACATTCAGTGAAAGTATGTGTTTTCATGAAAGCTACAACAACTTTGATACAACTCACAAGTCACTTCAATTTTATTTATAGAGTACCCATCAGAATTTGTGACCGAGAGGGCGATGTTGTATAAGCCGTTATTAAAGCTTTTGTGTCTTTGTTATTATATATATATATATATATATATATATATATATATATATATATATATATATATATATATATATATATATATATATATATATATATGTATATGTATATATATGTATGTTATATGTATGTTATATATATTATTATATATGGGCATCAATGTCTTAATAAGTCAATAAATCAGTCT
This sequence comes from Festucalex cinctus, assembly GCF_051991245.1. NCBI lineage: Eukaryota > Metazoa > Chordata > Actinopteri > Syngnathiformes > Syngnathidae > Festucalex > Festucalex cinctus. The sequence goes on from NC_135424.1 coordinate 24,175,876, forward strand.
TAAATCTTAAATCTAAAATCTTAAATCTCTCCATATTTGATAATCGTAATTTTGCATATACACTCAACTTCTATGTGGAGTAAGAACATTTCTACCCATTATAAGTGAATTGGTGCAAATTATTTTCAATCTAGGGGTACCATCATTTTGGTTCAGGCGTGTTTCATATGCTTGTTTTGTCACAATTCTTTTGAGCCATAATTCAAAAGTAATTTATGGCTTTCGTGGGTTAATTTTCATTAAATGTGCAATAACTTTTGTCAGTTTAAACTTGAGACCGAACTTAGGTTGTTGCATTGAATTAGTTCACCATTAGAGACTACTAAATTCTACACATTGTCCCTTTAATCCATAGAGCGGTACCAACAATTTTGTCCACGTGTGCAAATGTTGACTATGCCCACAGGTTCTTCTGACATCGTATGTGATTTGTTGGGAGCCAAGGGCAAAGATATCGTATACATTGGCGACCACATCTTTGGTGACATTCTGAAATCGAAGAAGCGCCAAGGCTGGAGAACGTTCCTGGTCGTACCAGAGCTGGCCCAGGAGCTACATGTGTGGACTGAAAAGAGCTGTAAGAATACACGGACACACGACAGATCTGTAATGAAAACGCATCATCATAATTGGCACACACATACGTGTTTAAAAAAAACAAAAATAAAAAACAATTCCAAGTACAACCATTTATGCGTTTTGCACGTGTCCGGTTGCATTAGTCTTGTACACTCAGGCCAGCTGTGAGACCCTCCAGCATGTCCGTGGTCTGCCATGGGCTCTCCAGGTACACATCACTTGCGATATGTAGAAGGTATTCAAAATAGCATTGCAAAGTATTTGAACCCCACTGTATTATCTGGACTTTTGCATAAATTGCCCATAAGAAGTGAATCGATCTTTGTCTCAGTCACATAAATAGACAAACTCCAACAAAAGACATATGGTACCGCTAATTTAATCAAATAGGAAGATACAGATAATAGATTAGATAAGTTAATTATCAAAACCTTAAAATTGCATCTCAAATAGACCAGCAGCCAATGCAAGTTGGTTACTATGAAAATAATATGATTTAACTTTCTTGTCATCGCCAAGATTCCTGTCATAGCATTTTGTACTAACTTGTACTTAATACTAGACATAACAACCGCATGAATTATGATCTCGGTGTCACTATAGATTGAATGAGGCAAATTGTTTGCGTTATCGCTGAAATTAAAAAATACTTAGTTGTGCAGTCTTTTTGGGTAATACCAATATATAATAATAATAATAATAATAATAATAATAGTACAAACCCAATTCCAATGAAGTTGGGACGTCAAACATAAATAAAACCAGAACACAATGATTTGCAAATCATGTTCAACCTACAATATATTTAATTTAATACAGTAGACCAGGGGTGTCCAAACTTTTTCATTTGAGGGCCACATACAGAAAATCAGAAGGACACAAGGGCCACATAATGTTATGAAGAGAAATTGTGTTTAGTCCTAAAATTTATACAAATAATTTGTGCTTTTGCATATTTAAGAAAATGCTGAATTTTTCATTTTAGTTAGTTTTTATTAGTTTTCAGGGTGGTTCTGTTAGTTTGTATTCGTTTAGTTATTTAAAAAATGCTTAGTTTTAGTTTAGTTTGTTAGTTTCAGTATTAGTATTAGTTTGCTTGTTTTTTTTTAATTTATGTGTATTACTTGTGTGCAATATTTAAAAAACACCATGGGTGCAACGTCATCTGAAGGTGCTTTTCTATTGGCTGCTGCTAGATGATGACATACTTTCAAGCGTCATTATTCCGGTTTATATCAAAATAAATCTACTAAAAATCACATTTAAAATCATCCCCAAATTAATTACCAACGATTAAAAGGAAGGACGTTTGCTATAATTATAGTTTTAGTTAGTTTTGTAAACATTAAAATGTAGTTTCAGTTAGTTTTCGTTTGTTAAAATGCATTTTCGTTTTTTTATTTTGTTAACAATATTGTTTTTTGAATTTTAGTTTTTTCATGAATTTTAGTTAACTAAAATAACCTTTAATGGCACCTGTGTTTTTTGATACCCTCCCTTCTTACTTTGACCATCTCCAAACATTTTTCTTTTATTTTATTTGAACTGAGTCAAATGCCATTTCTAGCATATGTCGCAGGCCACTGAAAAATGGACGGCGGGCCGCAAATGGCCCCCGGCCCGTAGTTTGGACACCTCTGCAGTAGTCCCTCGCTACTTTGCGGTTGGGGTCCAAAATTCATACATTATGGGGTTTATCTTGGGTTGTACCTAGCTACTGTATTTCGCGAGTTTTTCAGAGATTATTACCCCCAGTAAAAACAATTGTTTGTGTGGTATTACTTTAATCAGACTTTGTGTTTCACTTTTGCGGCTTACGTGACAGTTATTGACATACTTTTAATTGTGAATCACCAATGTTGTTGTTGTTGTTTTTTGTTTTGTTTTTTGTAATGCAGAGAAATATTTGTTTGCAAATGTAATTCATTACATTGCACTTGCAATATTTTGTAAATCATTAGGTCATTATAAATACTGTTTTAAAAGTAGCAAATCATCGCAGTGAAAGAATAGACATACGAAATGCGGGGGGGGGCATGTCGCAAACGGGGCCGGGCGAACGTGTCAGCTGCGTGACGTCACTCCTGCAGCAATTTGAAAGCACGCGCGGATTTTTTTTTTCACTCATTCACACATGTAAACTTCTGTGAGTGAAAAAAATAATAATAATCCGTGCGTGCTTTCAAATTGCCGCGGGAGTGACGTCACGCAGCCGACACATTCGCCCGGCCCCATTTGCGACACGCCACCACCCTGCTCTGTGATTGGCTGGAGGGATGTAAACACTGTCTCTCCACAGAAATATCGCGCTGTTTACAAAACAAACACAAAATGGCAAAATACAGGCATACAGGCTGGGGGGGGGGGGGGGGGGGGTGGGGGGGGGGCTGGGGCTTAGGACAAAATCACCACCGCACGTTGAGAAAAGCCCAGATCTGTAAATTGAGGAGTAGTTTGTTTGTTTAAATCCTGTATTTAAAAAGTGCATTTTCCTGAGTGAAACCGGCAGACTGGGCCTTTAAGATAACTTTTTTTTTTTTTTTACTTTTTTTTTCCGGCCTACTTTTCTGTTCATGTCGACCCTCAAATTTGCGGTCTCCTGAAACAATGTCAGAGGAAGGTCAAGTTGAAACAAAGACTCCACTGCTCACGTTTTTAGCCGTGAAGCCTCCAATGCACCAATCTACCAAGTGTGAAAAGCATTTTTTTGTCAAATCAATAGAGAAAAGTGGTTTATGAAGATGAAGAGTATCATTTTTTTCCCAGCTATATTTGAGGAACTTCAATCTCTGGACTGCTTCCTTGCTGAGCTTTACAGGTAGGTTTGTCATTTTGTACACATGCATCTATGTGTGAATAATTAGAGCTAGTTGACTGTGTCACTGTGGGTGTGTATGTATTGATCCTGATGGTGGGAGATAAATATCACACTGCAGAATGAAACCAACATGGCTCTGTTCATACGACTAAATAATTGAGCTTCTTGAGTTGTTGTGCACACGTTTCATTGTGAATGACTGTGCTTACTTTTGAATGCAGGCATCTGGACAGCAGCAGCAATGAGAGGCCTGATATCAGTTCACTCCAGCGACGTATTAAGGTGCAACCACTTTAGCGACCACAGACCCCAGTCATGTACTAGGACAGTTTGAACGTAGGGATGTAACGATAAGGGCAATATCGTGATGTTGCGATATTAAAACTGCCACAATATCGCCGTCGTCATGTTCACAATATTTAAAATGAACACATCTGTTAAAAAAATCAGGTTGATTTCCATTTGTGCAGTTCTAGCACCCTCTAGTGGCTAGTTTATTAGTGCAATTTAATTTTCATTAGGGATGTTTTGGCCTTCTATGTTTAAAATCTATGCTAATTGTCAGATGAAGGGGAACCTAATTTGCTGGTGAAGCGATCAATGTGTGCTTGCATTAGCAATTAAGCGCCTCAATATTGTTATTAGTGATTGTAGGTGGTTTATATGCATTGCTGTTATGTACAAAAGCACAATATTGTGCTTTTTTTTAGTATAAGCTCTTTTTTTACAATATTGTGATCTTTTTTTAAATATCGCCAACCCCCAAACAATATCGTGATAATTATTATATCGTGACCTTCATATTGTGATATCGTATCGTGATGTTTGTATATCGTTACATCCATATTTGAATGACCACTGCATTTCTTTTTGTACCAATTACACTTTGATATTTTTCAAAGACATAAGATTACATATAAGTTAGCGTCCAATATTTGCTCCCCACTTTGTTTGCTGTATATCAAATCACCTTGCAGGGGAAATATCGATTATGCTGATTAAAGAACTTATTTCTTGAATCTGCCTGTCCCTTCCAGAAAGTGACGCATGACATGGACATGTGCTATGGCATGATGGGAAGTTTGTTTCGCAGTGGATCCCGTCCAACTCTGTTTGCCTCCCAGGTGATGCGTTACGCGGACCTGTATGCAGCCTCCTTCATCAACCTGCTCTACTATCCTTTCAGTTACCTGTTCAGAGCTTCGCATGTGCTGGTGAGCCATTCGTACTTTTATTATTATGACTCGCTGGTTAACCATTGCCATTGATATCATCATTTTCCCCCTCAGATGCCCCACGAGTCAACAGTAGAGCACATACATGTGAACGTTAATGACAAGGAGTCCCCGCTGGCCACAAGAAACCGCCATGAGGTGGACGTTAAGGAGGCGGAATCCAAACGAAACCAAACGACCCGATCCATTAGCGAGATCCAGCCCCCTCATTTTTTCCCACAAGCTCCACAGGAGATCACTCACTGCCATGATGAGGACGATGAGGAAGAAGAGTAGACCTGGACGGAGAGGAGCGCCTCCACCAGGAAGAAGAAGTATTTCCCTGCCATGAGTAGGGATGTAACAATATCCAAATATCACAATACGATCAATCGATTATCACGATATGAAGCTCAAGATACGAGAATTATCACAATATTGTGGGGAGGTTGGCGATATTAAATAAGGGTCACAAAATTGTAAAAAAAAAAAAAAAAAAAAAAAAAAATCAGCTCATACTAAAAAAAATAAAAAAAAATAAAAAAAAGCACAATATTGTGCTTTTGTACATAACGGCAATACATATAAACTACCTCCAACCTCTCATAACACTTAGCTGACAGTTCATGTAGGCCAAAACATCCCTAATGAAAATTAAACTGCACTAAAAAACTAGCCACCAGTGGGTGCTAGAACTGCACAAATGGAAATCAACCTGACTTTTTTTAATGGATGTGTAGCTTTTAAATATCGTGAATATGACGACGACGATATTGTGGCAGTTTTAATATCACGATATCACGATATTGCCGTTATTGTTACATCCCTAGCCATGACTATAAATACTATCATTTGTCTATAAAATGATACAATTGCTGTAAGTACACCTCTGCAGAGGAGCTAATACTCCATGCACACTCTGTGACAATGAGCGCCACTGCCATCTACTGTGATGGATTTGCAATAACGCTTTGTTAGAGTAGGGCAAAAAAATAGTGGGGCCACCCCACTATTTGAGAAGTTTTTTTCACTTTTTTTTTTCTTTTTTTTTAATTTTTCAAGTTTTTTCAAATTTCCACTATGGCAATAGAAAATTGTTCTTTTTCCAATTTTCTTTATTTTATTTCAAACAACATTGTTCGGTACTGTTGAACTACTTTCTTGTTACGTGTGATATGATGTGGACGATTTTTGTAGAGTGAAACAACAAATGTCTACTTTTTCCAAATATTATTAGCAATGAATTGTAGTCAATGGGAGACAACTTACAGAAGCTTAGAATTGCCAATGTGGATTAATTATTTTTGACTGGCAAATACATACTTAAATAAGTTTGAATGTATTTTCAAGTACGTTTGAACGTACTACATTGCTAGTTCCACTTGTTTGTTTTTTAAATTACCAAATGCTGGCAATGAGTTCATATTTCAAAACCAAATGACTGTAATTAGGTAATACCAGGGCTGAAAACTGTAGGGAAAAAGTGACCCTTGATCAAGTTACCCTAAAATTGGTTTGTTTTGTACAAAACAACCCAGAAAACTGTGAAACTGTGTGAATGTGACCGCAGTAGGGTGTCTGTTGATTTTTGACCCATGTTGGGTTATTGTTGACTCGACAACTACGATTGGCCTGGCACCCATTTCAAGGTGCACCCCACCTACTGCTGAAGACAGCTGGGATAGGCTCCAGCACACTCGCGACCTTTGCGCAGATACGCGGTTTGGATAATGGATGGATGGATGTTTCTATGAGTCTACATGTAAAACCTCATTTTAATCTTGGAATGCAAATATATATTGTTGTCTTAAATTACGTCTATTGACGTGATCGGGACTGTTACTGTAAACATATTCTATGATGTACTAAATCATGCACTAAATCAGTCCACGTGATAATGACAGCAATCACCTTCACAATATTATTCGATGCAGCTCATGCATTTGTTTGATGTGCAAAATACACATTTATATGGCTTCTGTCTTCCTGTGGCGCCAGATGCAATTTTAAATTGGCAGGCGGGCAGCGTGAGGCAACTATGCACAAACATTATATTGATCACTGATTTCAAGGAAGACTATGTGCATGTAAGTGATGTCCTGTTGGCTTACATTATCAATTTACTGATTTTCTTTTATGTTTTGTGTGTTAAGTTGTTCATGTTCATTGATGGGTTGCTACAAGTACTGTATGTTTTTACATATTTAATAGAACAATTAATGTGACTATTATTTTGATTACATTGCTCTAAACTGTTATTTGCATTTGTGCAAATTAACCAAATGATTTTTATTTTACTACCAAGTGATAAAGCCTTTGGAATGAATTTTGCATTTTCTGGACTGTTGCCTTTTTTTTTTTTTTTTTCTCAAAATGCTGTCTTAAAAATAGTTTTATTCAAACGATAACTTTAGTTTACCCAAACACAAATGGCCATCCAGCATAAATGACACCAACACATAATTCCACGTCATAAAACAGCCATATCAAAAATGCTGATAATGAGATAAGGGCTCAAGAGAGCACTGACCTTCCCCAAGGTGAAATTCGCCATCTGTGCCAAAACAATGCTTTTCTCCTTGGACATCACCTACGTCTCACCCCTCCATGAAATGAGTTTTGGGTATTCTTCATATAAAGAAGAAAGAACTTAAGTCTACATTGTGAAATGTATTCTACCTTATTTACAGGAGTAAAATGCAGTATTGTTGTGGAGGAAAACGTGATCAGAGCATATGATGCAATCTGAATAACTTCCCAAACAACAGATGGAGCCAATTTTGCAATCACATTATTCAACTTGATAAGTTTAATTATTCGAGAATCTGAGATTGTTTTCCATTATTGACTACGTTTAATTTTTTTGTCCAGACTAAATACAAATCGGAGGTGCCTAAATAAAAAAAAAAACTTGTACAATAGCCATCATAATGATGTCATTGAATGACCATTCTCAACCAAAGAGACTGACCTGATTCTTGTTTTGATTTGTTTCAAATTCATGTTGGTTGTGTTGATACGCAATTTCTGTACAGTATGCGATTTATGGCAACACAAATTTCTTGTATGTTTGGCTCCCAGAAAGAACCACATTTCTGATGGTGGTCTAAAGTTTGGAAAACCCTACACAGTATGACACAATTAATTACTACATTATATTACTGTGAACTGTACACAAGGATGCAGTCCATTCATGTTGAGCATGTGCAACATTAGGTAACATCTCAGCATCAGGTCTCAGGGACACGATCAAGGTCACGCAGCTGCTTTGGTCAATAAACTGCTGATAAGTTTGTCCTTTCGCTCATTATCAGAATTGTGCTGATGATGCAGTCAGTGAAGGGCATTTGATAACACGTTCTTGATATTAACTGGTGCTTTTATGATTTTTAAGGAAACTGTCTTTCTTGGTGTACTGAATAATGTGGCGAGAAGGAGAAATATTTGTGGGCCATCTTCCTATAATTAATACTGGAAAGAGATTTTGTTACTAATTTAGATTATTTTTTGTATGGTTTTATATGTGTAAATGTCTCCCATTCTGAAACCATTATCAAGATTAAGAATTTTAGGCCATAATATGAATGCTAATTATAATGAAGTTGGGACGTTATGTACAGCGTATGTAAACGAAAATAAGAATTACAGTGATGTGTAAATCACTTCCAACGTACATTCAATTGAATACATACAAAGAAAAGATCTTTAATGTTCAAACTGTTCTTCAAATCTTTTATTTTGAATTTTATGCCTACATACACATTCCAAAACAAGTGGGACAGGTGCAACAAAAGACTGGGAAAGTTGAGGAATGCTTTAAAAAAAAAAATAAATAAATACATAAATAAAAAAATAAATACTTTATGTAAATTGGGTATAATAAGAGCAGTTGTTCACGAGCAAGGATTCACCACGTTAGGCATTTTTCCACCAACATTTCAGGAACTTTTGAGTTCTGGGTAAAGGGAGTTCTTGGTTGTAAAAGTTCGGCAGGGAATTTAGAATTGTGTTTCCACAGCATCTTCGAGTTATCGGTAATTAATTCAAATGAGTTTGATTGAGCCCAGCTGATGTAAAACCCGCCCCCAAATTTGACCAATCAGCCGTGGTCATTGCAGCCCGCCCCCTCAGGCTCAGCAGGACCCTGCTGCTAAGATAGTAGCCTACTTGGATGGCCCCTTGGAAATTTAATTACCCCGGAAATTGTTGTTGGTGGAAAAACGCCCAAACTGAATTTTACCAAGTTAAACTGAAACGTTATCCAAAAGTTCCAGCGGTGGAAAAATGCCTTTTGTGAACAGTTGTGTGAGCCAATAGTCCAATAGTTTCTAAGTACATGTCTCAATGTACAATTGCAAGGAATTTGGAGACAGCAGGCGGCACTGTATTAAAAACTCACATCATGGTTATAAGGGGTCACCAATTCCAGTCCACCAGGCTGCAGTGAACAAGTGTGCTGCATGCTGTGGTCTGACGAGTCCACATTTCAAATGGGTTTTTGGAAGGTTTGGAAATATGTCGTGAGGGAAAGGACCAGGTTCAAAAGCCTCTGTGATGGTATGGGAGTAGGTTAGCACATGGCATAGATGTTTTTCCCACCAAACTCTGCAGATACAAGTGCATCTAGGATCAAAATTATTCATTAAGCCTCATTAAATTTGGCTTTATACATTCACAATAATAGTTCTGACACTCAACAAATTCACTGTCCTTCAGTAATAACACCATTGATTTTGTTGTATGCTACTGTGTGAATGCAAAATGGCTGCCATGCCTTGGAACTTACAGACTACTCTGGTGTAATGCAACATTACTCACAACTTCCTGGAAATTAACGGGAAACAGCTTCGTGAAATTGAAGGATCATCTTCTAAAAAAAGAAAAAAAAATGCAAGGCAGTGACATTAGAGGAAGTCAACCCAAAAATGTTCTGTACAATAATGTTTTAACATGACATTCTGATTAATATTGCATTGTTTATCCATCATAGGAAGAGGCCATTTTGCCACTTGCCGTCGACTGAAAATGACATCACATCGCAAAATAGCCAACACCTGAGTTGGACTTTGTATTGATCAGAATACTGTGTTTAGACTAGTGGCGCTACACAGAACATAATATGATTGTAAAGAAAATGTTTGGGTTGACTTCCTTACTAAGGTGAATAGGTGATAGTGAACAGGTAGGCTTTAAATTTGGATTTAAAAGGTAAGTGAGAGAGCGAGAGGGAATTGCGCAGGTCAGGTGGCCAAGAACCTGAAAACTCTGCTTGCTCCCCATGGTACTGAGATGAGCAAAAGGGAGCAGGGAGTAAGTAAACTTTATTCGTATAGCGCTTTTCACAGACACAAAGTGATTTACAGGGTTAAAAACATAACATGGAACGTAAAAAATAAAATTAAAAAATACAACAGGTGGAAACAATGTCGGCATATTTATGGAACTACAACACATTCATAAACAAGCATTTTTGTTTTAAATTAAACTTACTTCCTGTAATATTTCATATGTAACTGTCAAGAACACTGATATCAAACATATGGGCCGCGGGCCGGATCAGGCCCGCACAGGGGTTTAACCTGGCCCGTGAGATGAATTTGTAAAGTAAAAAAAAAATCATTTGTAATGTCGGACCAATTAATCAGCTGGCCACAATCAAAACATATAAATTTATAATTTCACAAGCAGTCTCCAGATGAACAATGCAACTTGTACGGGGGATCGTCCTGGATGTAATGATTTTAAACACAACTTAAAGTTACGGTTTATTTATTTATTTTTAAATCATAGACCGACAAACATTTTAAATGCGACACAAATGAATTACTGGTAACACAATAGATATGACAAGGATTAATATCCTTATAACATTAACTCATCTGTTTCCAAAAACGTATAAATATGTTCAATTTTAAATATTAAGTGTTCCAAAGACGTATTTATACGTTTTTTTATTTTTTTTTATTTTTTTATGATATAGTATACAGAAGGCTTTGATGCAGCCTCTGAACCTAAGAGAACTGTTGAAACAATGGTAGTAATTGCAAAAACGGCCAGCAGGTTGCAGCAGAGTATAAGAGATCAATCATGGCCCTGTTGCAACAAGCTGTTTCCCCCCAGTTTTAAACAGATTTGTGAATCATGATCAAACTTAGCTATATTCTAATACTAATTGCTGCAAAATGGAAACAGATAGAAATATACTTTTTTTTTTCCATGATGAAAGAAGAGACATCTTTCTTTTGGTAGGTTCCATGTGTTTATAACAATAGAACGCAACATTCTGTGGGCCTTGCAAAAATCAGTCAAAATCCAGGAAAACCGCCGGGAGTGAAGGGGGTTTCTTCAGTGAAAATGGCGGCGAGTGAATGCATCAATTGCACCACACAATGCATTCTGGGAACAAGAGATATATGCAAAACAGGTAGATTTAACACGTCCAGAGCACATACAGGCAAAGTGTTGATGCGTTACATTTGCATTCATGTTATTTTTTGGAACAGTATGATTACAGTTGAGGTCCGTAATTTAGGCCTCGCCCACAAATAGCGAAAATCTGCGTATAACTGATGGCAAAAGTTATATACCATTATTTTACCGATCCTGCCCACTTGGTAATATATTTTCCTCCATGCGGCCCCTGAGCTAATATGAGTCTGACACTCCTGGTCAAGAACATTTGCAGTGAAGGTATGACAGGTTATTTGGTGCAGACGTAGTATAAACATGACTCGACTATTGAGTATTCGAAAATGTCAATGGTGTATGTATGAGACAAACACATTTGTAAGTCTGTTTATTGTTGCCCACAAAACTGAAGTAAATGATGAAAACAAACAAAATATCTTGCAAACAATTCTGTTTCAGAGGCACTGGAAACAAATTGCAGAGTGCTAGTTTTCATTTCAGTCATCTCAATTAGTTACATGGGCGAGTGAAAAATGTACACATACCACCACAATAATAATAAACGTAATGCTCACACCTGTCTGTGTCTGTCACTCAAAACTAAACATTACTATCTTTGTGCAGGAAGAACATTTGATACAACTATTTTCTGGTAATATGATACCCTGCAGGCAGTCATAATGTTGTGGCTGGTCTTATCTCGTGAAAAACGGAATCATCTACTTGAGCAGATGCGTCAGCTGATCCTGTAGGTTTTTCGAATGCTCCACGCTGGAGAGAAGATGAGAAGGAAGCAGCATCATCAGATGATGTTATGGCTTGTTGAGAGTTGAGACAGATGTGCATGCAAGTGACATCTTTCCACAAAAGCACAACAAAAGGCTTGTGTTTAGACTCACTTCTTTTGGATGGCCTCCTGCCTACATGAAATAAAGGTGCAAGAAAGATGAGTGTTTCATCTTAAATGATTCAATGTTTTGAAAAAATCAAAAAGGACTTACTGATATTGTAAATGTGTTGTTATAATGGACATTTTTCTTAGACTCTGAAAGACAGATGAGATGACAACATCATTTCCAGCCTTTGCCAATCAACACATTTGAGTTATTACTTTGTAGAACTGGTCTAAATTGTCATTCAATCAAAATAACAGGTGTCCTACTCTCTCTTGACATATTCTACTTATTATTTTAGTAAACTAGCTAGTTGCAGCCGTTGTCATTTTTCATTCATTCAATTGGTAGACGCTGAACAGATGGCCTGGTGGGGTGCCAAAGTTTTTTTTTTTTTTTTTTTTTTTAATTACTCTTCAAAGTATAATATAATACAAGAAGGTTTCTTTTTGAAGTATTAAAATGCATAAAGGGATATTCATAATTCATTCATGATCTACATCATTCGTACGTTTAAATTATTTTACACAATAGAACTTAGAAATAAGAACTTTCGCAATATAAATGTAGCTCACAGAAGATAAAAGGTTTAAGATCCCTGGTATAGATGATTTAAAAAAGAAATAAAGATAGATACATAGACATAGAAAGGCAGACTTGTTTCATGATGTAAAAAATAATGAATATGAATAATGAATCTTTTTCTTATTGTGAGATTTGTATTTTAATAATACAGCACTATGTATCTGGTACTTCATATGTTTATTTGTTCTGTAATTTAATTTATGGTGACTACAGATGGAAACTAGAATTGTGCTAAATCTGGTGCAGCCATCTTTTTAATGTTACCGCACACTGTCCTTTCAATAAACTAAACTCAAACTAATAGCAATAGCAACCAATTCTCTGACGATTATGGGGAGGGTTAGGCTGGTAACGCCGATACCAGCCTATCTTCTGTGGCAAAATAAAAGTAAAACTTTATGAAAACTAAGTAACCACACCTAGGAAAAATAGCGCGATCAGGAGCATTCAAAGCAAAGTATCCACTGCCTTTTCCAAAAGCATGTGGGTAGTTGTGTTATATTTTGACAACACCAAAGTTGAACTTTTTGCCACAATTCAGTTTGTTTGTAAGATGATTTTGAAGGTTACTTTTCACATATCCGATATCAATTGCAGACCCCATCATCAGAACTTGTATTTTAACAGGGTTGTGTTTACTTTCTTTATCTAATGCAAGTATACACATTATTTCCCTCCTCCAAAATGAACAGAACTGCCCAAACTGTTTGTAGTACACATATATTTTCATATTTACATCCTCTGAGTGTAGGATGGCGTCCTCCTGAATAACCATATTTCTGGCTGCTTGACCTAGAAGCTGGAAGGCATCACAACAAATATTAGTTGGGCAGAATGTCTACTTACTATTTGTACCTTTTAGGTACCCCCCAAAAAAATAATAATAAAAATAATAATCATAATAATAAATACATACAATACGTTAATTTCAAGACGCTTTTTATTTTGTACCAGCAGTGCAGGTGTGTTTTTTTGTTTTTTATACCCACTCACACGCGTGGCCTATTTCTTGTAGGCCATATACATGGGCCTCTCCCAGGCGGAGGATCGAACCCACGCCACCCGGCACCAAAGGCAAGTGACGGTTCCACTCCTCCACCTGGAGCCCAGTACTGCGGTCAAGCCAGCCGCCACTCGAAAAGACGAAGTCAAGCCAGCCGCCCCAACGATTGTTAATACTGTGCATTACGGTAACATGCCGACGTGCCCCTGCGCTGGCCACCTTCAAAATAAAAGCTGCTCAACACCTGGTTTAGGGTTTAAAATAAAGAATCATAAAAAAATAACGGTTTGTTATTCCAGAACCAGACCAGTTCTAAGGGACACTACACCACCCCAGGTATCCAGCCAAAGTACTTTCAACCAAATCTGATGTTGCATTTCAAAATAAAACTCATTTGAACATTGCAATCTCGACTATAATCCCTGATTTCAAAAAAATCATTAAAAATTCATGGTTTGTTATCCCAGGACCAGACCAGTTCTAAGGGACACGACACCATCCCAGGTATCCAGCCAAAGTACTTTGAACAAAATCTGATGTTGCATTTCAAAATAAAACTCATTTGAACATTGCAATCTCGACTATAATCCCTGATTTAAAAAAATCATTAAAAATTCATGGTTTGTTATCTCAGGACCAGACCAGTTCTAGGGGACACTACACCACCCCAGGTATCCAACCAAAGTACTTTGAACAAAATCTGATGTTGCATTTCAAAATAAAACTCATTTGAAAAGTTACATCTCGACTATAATCCCTGATTTCAAAAAATCATTAAAAATTCATGGTTTGTTATCCCAGGACCAGACCAGTTCTAAGGGACACGACACCATCCCAGGTATCCAGCCAAAGTACTTTGAACAAAATCTGATGTTGCATTTCAAAATAAAACTCATTTGAAAATTGAAATCTCAACATTAATCCCTGATTTCAAAAAATCATTACAAATTCATGGTTTGTTATCCCAGGACCAGACCAGTTCTAAGGGACACGGCACCATCCCAGGTATCCAGCCAAAGTACTTTGAACAAAATATGATGTTGCATTTCAAAATAAAACTCATTTGAAAAATAAAATCTAGACTATTATTGCTGATTTAAAAAAATCATTAAAAATTCATGATTTGTTATCCCAGGACCAGACCAGTTCTGATGGACACTACAGCACCCCAGGTATCCAGCCAAACTACTTTGAACAAAATCTGATGTTGCATTTCAAAATAAAACCCATTTGAAAATTTAAATCTCGACTATTATTGTTGATTTAAAAAAATCATTAAAAATTCATGGTTTGTTATCCCAGGAACAGACCAGTTCTAAGGGACACGACACCATCCCAGGTATCCAGCCAAAGTACTTTGAACAAAATCTGATGTTGCATTTCAAAATAAAACTCATTTGAAAATTGAAATCTCAACATTAATCCCTGATTTCAAAAAATCATTAACAATTCATGGTTTGTTATCCCAGGACCAGACTAGTTCGAGGGGACACTACAGCACCCCAGGTATCCCGCCAAAGTACTTTGAACAAAATCTGATGTTGCATTTCAAAATAAAACTCATTTGAAAATTTAAATCTCGACTATTATTGCTGATTTCAAAAAATCATTAAAAATTCATGGTTTGTTATCCCAGGACCAGACCAGTTCTGAGGGACACTACACCACCCCAGGTATCCAACCAAAGTACTTTGAACAAAATCTGATGTTGCATTTCAAAATTTTTGAAATCAGCAATAATAGTCGAGATTTAAATTTTCAAATGAGTTTTATATTGAGATGCAACATCAGATTTTGTTTAAAGTCCTTTGGTTGGATACCTGGGGTGGTGTAGTGTCCCTTAGAAGTGGTCTGGTCCTGGGATAACAAACCATGAATTTTTAATGATTTTTTGAAATCAGGGATTAATGTCGAGATTTCAATTTTCAAATGAGTTTTATTTTGAAATGCAACATCAGATTTTGTTCAAAGTAGTTAGGTTGGATACCTGGGGTGGTGTAGTGTCCCTCAGAACTGGTCTGGTCCTGGGATAACAAACCATGAATTTTTAATGATTTTTTGAAATCAGGGATTATAGTCGAGATGTAACTTTTCAAATGAGTTTTATTTTGAAATGCAACATCAGATTTTGTTCAAAGTACTTTGGTTGGATACCTGGGGTCGTGTACTGTCCCTCAGAACTGGTCTGGTCCTGGGATAACAAACCATGAATTTTTAATGATTTTTTGAAATCAGGGATTATAGTCGAGATGTAACTTTTCAAATGAGTTTTATTTTGAAATGCAACATCAGATTTTGTTCAAAGTAGTTTGGTTGGATACCTGGGGTGCTGTAGTGTCCCTTAGAAGTGGTCTGGTCCTGGGATAACAAACCATGAATTTTTAATGATATTTTGAAATCAGGGATTAATGTCGAGATTTCAATTTTCAAATGAGTTTTATTTTGAAATGCAACATCAGATTTTGTTCAAAGTAGTTTGGTTGGATACCTGGGGTGGTGTAGTGTCCCCTAGAACTGGTCTGGTCCTGGGATAACAAACCATGAATTTTTAATGATTTTTTTAAAATCAGCAATAATAGTCTCGATTTTATTTTTCAAATGGGTTTTATTTTGAAATGCAACATCAGATTTTGTTCAAAGTACTTTGGCTGGATACCTGGGATGGTGTAGTGTCCCTTAGAACTGGTCTGGTCCTGGGATAACAAACCATGAATTTTTAATGATTTTTTTAAATCCAATAATAGTCGAGATTTAAATTTCAAATGGGTTTTATTTTGAAATGCAACATCAGATTTTGTTCAAAGTAATTTGGCTGGATACCTGGGGTGCTGTAGTGTCCATCAGAACTGGTCTGGTCCTGGGATAACAAACCATGAATTTTTAATGATTTTTTTAAATCAACGTCAACAAAAAGCAGGGTTAGCATGCGCAAAATGAATCTAACCACAATAATTCGAATACCAAAAACAACCTACCTCTTGGCTGCGGGAAACTTTAAGCACCTGGCGCGTAAGTGCGATCACGTCCACGCTGCAAATCCCTGATTTCAAAAAATCATTAAAAATTCATGGTTTGTTATCCCAGGACCAGACCACTTCTAAGGGACACTACACCACCCCAGGTATCCAACCAAAGGACTTTAAACAAAATCTGATGTTGCATCTCAATATAAAACTCATTTGAAAATTTAAATCTCGACTATTATTGCTGATTTCAAAAATTTTGAAATGCAACATCAGATTTTGTTCAAAGTACTTTGGTTGGATACCTGGGGTGGTGTAGTGTCCCTCAGAACTGGTCTGGTCCTGGGATAACAAACCATGAATTTTTAATGATTTTTTGAAATCAGCAATAATAGTCGAGATTTAAATTTTCAAATGAGTTTTATTTTGAAATGCAACATCAGATTTTGTTCAAAGTACTTTGGCGGGATACCTGGGGTGCTGTAGTGTCCCCTCGAACTAGTCTGGTCCTGGGATAACAAACCATGAATTGTTAATGATTTTTTGAAATCAGGGATTAATGTTGAGATTTCAATTTTCAAATGAGTTTTATTTTGAAATGCAACATCAGATTTTGTTCAAAGTAGTTTGGCTGGATACCTGGGGTGCTGTAGTGTCCCTTAAAACTGGTCTGGTCCTGGGATAACAAACCATGAATTTTTAATGATTTTTTGAAATCAGGGATTAATGTCGGAAAATAAATTTTTCAAAAGTTTTATTTTGAAATGCAACATCCGATTTTTTTGAAAGTACTTTGGTTGGATACCTGGGGTGGTGTAGTGTCCCTCAGAACTGGTCTGGTTCTGGAATAACAAACCGTTGTTTTTTTATGATTCTTTATTTTAAACCATAAACCAGGTGTTGCTCAGCTTTTATTTTGAAGGTGGCCAACGCAGGGGCACGTCGGCACGTTACCGTAATGCACAGTATTAACAATCGTTGGGGTGGCTGGTTTGACTTCGTCTTTTCGAGTGGCGGCTGGCCTGACCGCAGTAGCCCACTGCAGGTGCGTTTAGCATTCGGTCATTTCGACGTCAGTTACGTCAACAAAAAGCAGGGTTAGCATGCGCAAAATGAATCTAACCACAATAATTCGAATACCAAAAACAACCTACCTCTTGGCTGCGGGAAACTTTAAGCACCTGGCGCGTAAGTGCGATCACGTCCACGCTGCAAGAGCCCACTTTATCGGATAATAAACCTTTAACGGATTGTCCAAACCGAGGTTGAGCCTCGGCGGACGTCATGTTTGTGTTACTGTGGGGCTTGTGTTGTGACCAAACTACGGTACCCGAGCAGGGACAATTTCATTTTTATTTTTATTTTTTTATCCTTTAATGAACAACATGCACTTTTAGCAACAAACATCCAATAAGTCACACCAAAGTAGTAATGAATCAGCAAACAGCACATACAGCACGTATATATATATATATATATATATATATATATATATACTATATATATATATATATATATATATATATATATATATATGTAATTATTATTGTATTTTTCCCCCATTATATTTATTTATGTTTATTGCGCGGTCATGTCGACAAGTGCGAGTGTGGTTTGTCTGTCTGTTCGGAGCATTTCGGAGCGGTTGGGGGGCGCAGTGGTGGGGGTGCAAGTGTAGGAACGTGGCCATCAGTGGCCGGTGTCGGTACCAGATGTGATCGGGCTGGCAGATTGTATCGGGGTCGCCTGCCGATGACGTCACGCTACAGGATTGTCTGGAAATTGTCCTTTTACAATTGTTCAAAATAACAAAATTTATTACTACTAAACTACTACTACTAAAATTGTAAAAACGTAAATAAACCTAAAAACACAAAAGTATGATACTTTAAGAGTGAAAAAAAAAGAAAAAAGATTGAAGCGCCTTTGCGCTTGCCGATGACGTCAGTACAGACCGCAAATGATAGCTTCTGTTGGCTTCTTTTTTAGCTGTTCACAAATCACTCACAATAACCAAAAAACAGTCTTTATGATAATAGGGACACTTTAACAATCTAAACTGACAATATTTGTCACATCTGAGACAATTATTTTGTGTACTTATCATTTATTCAATGTATTTTATTATTTATTCAATGTATTTTGCGTTTATATTCTTAGGTTTATTTACAATTTTTACATTTTTATTTATTTACGTTTTTTACAATTTCAGTCGGTACTTTTTGTTATTTAAATGACATCTTTAATAATTTCTTTCCAATGTTTGACATCAACTGAATAATTTCCAGCCATTCCTGTAGCAGGACGTGTCCCTTCGGCAACCCCGATACAATCTGGCAGCCCGATCACATCGAGTACCGACACCGGAAACGAGGCTGAGGTGTGAAACCCGGAAGTCGGAAGTCCGTGGCATCTACTCCTTTGTAAGTTGTTCAGCATCAGTTCACATACATCACATCGTTATCTTTCAAAATAAGGCCAAACACTACGTCGTCCAAGGGTGTACAGTACATCATGTATAGGAAGTGTTTGGAATTATTATTACAACAAGGTGCTCTGACTGCAAGATTTTATTGTGAAGTATGTAAGTATGCATTTGGCTACTTTTGAGTCAATTCATTAGTATCACCATTATTTCGTAATATTAATCAATCTCCATTGCTGAAAGCATGTCATGGAAGTCAGCTCACATTACCTCCATCATCATCACTATCAGTCCGTTTTGGTTTCCTGCTCACTGACAGTTACTAGAAAGTTGCTGTCAAAGTAGTGGAGGCTACAACAGCCCCACCTATCGGCGATTGCTGCACATTTTGCAGGATATCAAATAAGGTTCTTTCATTTCTTTGCACTCTTTCTCAATTTTGGTTCTCATGTTGCAATGCAATGTGTTTTATACATTCTCTATACATCTCTTCAGGACTGTAAAACTAGCTGGGGGAGTGACAGAGATGGTACTGTATCCTAATTGGCTGTCTATTCTGAAGTTGGACCAATGGGCCGCTCCTTCAAATGGAAGAAGTTGAGAATGTTTTCTACGTCACTATTTATGTTTACTGTCCATTAGGCTGCTCACTCTAAATTGTGGCCGGTCTCTTGGGGGGAAAAGGACAATGATAAATAATTAGCACCACATCGGCCGCAGGTCCCAACGGGCATCTGCCTGCTGGGCCAGACGTTCAATCCAGCCCTGGGCTCGTGACAGAATTGAGTTTGACAGACCTATTTTGCAGGCTTCAATTCAATGAACATTCTTTTTTTTTTGTTATGTGGGAGGAAGCCAAATATCTGTAGATAACGCATGCAAACATGGGTGCACATCAGGACATCTTAACAGTGAAACAGACTTACAACCATTTTATAATTGTCTTTTTTAAGCATGTACAAATGAAGCACCAAATTGATGTTTCATTATAATAGTGTTCCATGTTTTCAGTGCTCGATTTATTGTATTTACATTGGCACACTTTCAAGGATGTGACATTGAAGGAGTTGCTTAAAAAGGTGTTGTGCTGCAGATCAGTGCCTCTCCCCACCAAAGCTACTTCTGTGGAGCCTCAAAAATGGAATGGGATCTGCGTCTGTATGTGTGTTTTTTCATCGTCCTGGTCATCTTAGCTTTGAAGTTAAAATTAAGAAAGTCAGTGCATGGCCTCCAGGAACTGCCGTGCCTCCCATCGTTCCCTTTCATCGGCAGTCTGCTGAGTCTACGAAGTGCACATCCGCCTCACGTGCTTTTCAAGAATCTACAAGAGAAATATGGACAGACATATTCACTGATGATGGGCTCACATAAAGTCGTCATTGTCAACCAGTACTCGCACGCCAAAGAAGTGCTGCTGAAGAAGGGCAAGATATTTGCGGGGAGACCAAGAACGGTGGGTTCACCTTGTCTTCTTTGTTTCATGGCGCCCTTTAAAAAAAAAAAAAAAAAAAAGTAGTTTGAGTGAGCGCGCGTCTTTCCTTGCATTATCATTATCTGCTGTTCCTCTCTGTGGGATAAAGGTAACCACGGATGTGCTGACCAGAGATGGGAAAGACATCGCGTTTGGAGACTACAGCGCAACCTGGAAGTTCCACAGGAAACTTGTTCATGGAGCTCTCCACATGTTCGGACAAGGGTCCACCTCAATTGAGAAGATCAGTGAGTAGCGGTTTTATACTCTTATATAAACCTTCGTCACATCAATCTAGGTTCAGTCATCTATGCTTTTTTTTTTGTACAACATCCACCAAATATTGAGAGACCTAGCTTATTATCATCATTACATCATAAATTGAGAACAAAGAAAATGTGGAGTTGGTCTCCTTCTTTAACAGTCTTCTTATGCACTGTAATATGCTGACATCAGATTGCACCGGATTTTGTGGTTAACGCAAAACACTCATTTATTTACAGCTTTTGATACAGGTCTCTTTTTTTTTGTGTGAAAATGTCCTTGCTGCATGTCAATAATCAAGCAGCTCTGTGAAATGGATCTAATGCAGTGCGGTGTCCACACTTTTTCATTTGAGGGCCACATACAGAAAATCAGAAGGACGCAAGGGCCACATAATGTTAGGAATAGAAATTGTGTTTAGTCCTAAAAATTGTACAAATAATTTATTTGTGCTTTTGCATATTTAGAAAAATGCTGCAGTATATAAACCAATTTATTCGTAATATGGCAGTAGGGTTATTATAGTTTTCATTTGAGTTATTTTTTTCTTAGTTTTCAGGGTGGTTCTGTTAGTTTTTATTAGTTTAGTTCTTTAAAAAAAAATCCTTAGTTTTAGTTTAGTTTGTTAGTTTAGTTCTTTAAAAAAATCCTTAGTTTTAATTTAGTTTGTTAATTTCAGTATTAGTTTTTTGTTTTTGTTTTTAAATGTGTATTACTTGTGCACAATAGTGTATTTACAAAACACCATGGGAGTGACGTGATCTGAAGGTGCTTTTCTATTGGCTGCTGCTAGATGACGTCACTTCTGTGTGACATACTTTCAAATGTCATTATTCCGGTTTATATCAAAATAAATCTACCAAAAATCACATTTAAAATCATCCCCAAAGGCTCATGCATTAAATTAATTCCCAAAGACTAAATAAAACAAAGGACATGTTTATAAATAAAGTTGAGTTGAGTTGAGCTGAGTTGCTACAATTATAGTTAGTTTTAGTTAGATTTGTAAACATAAAATGTAGTGTGTTAGTTTTCCTTTTTTTAAAAGCATTTTTGTTTTTATTTTATTTCGGTAGCAATATTGGTTTTTTTTATTTTAGTTTTAGTTGTTTCATTAGTTTTAGTTAACTAAAATAACCTTTAATGGCACCTGGGGGGAGGGGCGGTGCTCGCTTTGCTGGACCGCGGTTGACGGCTTCTTTCTTTGGTGGTGGTCCTTATGCATGCCAGATCCGTCGCACCAGCATCTACTGAAACTCAAACAGAATTTGCCTCTCCCTCCCACAGCCCCTTGAATCAGTGGGTGCTGGTGTCTGTGGATCTCACTTTGCTTTATCTATCCTTCCCTCCTTCCTCTCTTTAGTTTTTCCTCTGGTCACTTGAGATCTCAATTTATTGGAAGTTTGAGGTTTCTGGGGTTGGCATATGACTCTGGTTTTGTAACCACGCAGGAGGGGTTTGGTTGGTGCTGGATTTCACTTTGATGGATTGGATGTACTGGCTTCTATGGATCTCACTCTGCCTCATCGATCCTTCCCTCCTTCCTCTCTTTAGTTTTTCCTCTGGTCTCTTGAGATCTTGCTAATTTGCTGGAATTTAGAGGCTTCCGGGGTTGGCGTAAGACTTTGATTTTGTTACCATGGGGAAGGCAGGAAGTGTTTGGTCGGTGCTAGATTTCACTTTGATTTATCTTTCTTTTCTCTTTATTTTTTCTGACCTTTTCTCTGGTCTCCTGACCATTTGAACCTCACGACTCTGGCAAGATTCTGAAGTACCTGGTTAAGGCGAAGGGTAATGGGATATTTATAAGGTTTTAGGTGAATTAATGAGTATAAATTTATACGTATTTGCACGCACACGCGCACGCACGCACGCAAACGCAGACACGCAAACGCACACACGCAAACGCACGCACACATACACACACAAAAAAAAAAAAAAGGCACCTGTTTTTCGACACCCTCCTTTCTTACTTTGACCATCTCCAAACATTTTTGTTTTTGTTATTTTATTTGAACTGAGACAAATGCCATTTTTAGCATATGTCACAAGCCACTGAAAAATGGACGGCGGGCCGTAAATGGCCCCGTGGCCGTACTTTGGACACCACTGATCTAATGCTTTGTCATGCTCTTCAGTCTGCACACAGGCCCAGTCTCTTTGCTCCATCATGTTAGAAAAAGCGGCCACTGAGGCTTCTGTGGACTTTTCTCCTGATCTGACACGTGTTGTCACCAACGTCATCTGTTCACTGTGTTTCAACTCCACGTACCCAACTGGAGATCCTGAGTTCGAAGCCATACTTCTTTACAGCCAGGGGATTGTGGACACTGTTGCCAAAGACAGCCTGGTGGATATTTTCCCGTGGTTACAGGTCAGCACATCAGTATGTGGTCTACATGGGTTGAAATGCTCACATGGGAAATTCGTGGTTAGCAACAAATCGCCTGTTGGGGTGATGGTGATGTCATACAATCCAAATTGGGGCGTATATACCCTGCCACAATAATGTAATGTAGAAAAAAATATATCTGTACAGCCCGTTATCAAATGGCCCACAGACCGGTGGTGGGGGATCACTGTTCTAGAATATCTGAAATGTATTTTAGGTTAATCAAAGACATTTTAATTGGTGGCATGTGTGTGTTGACTCACGCTTAACATGAGCTTGAATGTAATTGGTTAATTCTGAACGCAGCCAAATTCCCAGTTTTAACTTATTCACTGCCTTTGACAAGTATACTTGTCAATTATATATTTTTTAGAGCGGGGATAATGGAGCAGAATCTGATTATGCTCCACTGTAAATATCAAACTTGGAAACAACTTTACTGATGCCTAACCACCGGTAGATGACATCATTGCCCCATTTTATACGGACTAAACACAGTTTCAGAGTCCATGGGAGAAATGGCTGTATTTTGACAAACCTACATTTTTCTACTGTCAATTATAAAAGAACGGGACGAGGCAAAAATTAGGGAGTCTATTCTGTCATTTGGTAGATTCGGCTTATATATAATTATTGAACGTAATATCGCATGGCTATTGAAAATTTTGAAATTTTCTAAAATGGCTGGCAGTGAATGAGTAAGAGGGTGTGCACACTTGTGGAACCATGCTATTGCAATTGTTTATTTTTACTTCCCCTCTTGTAATGTTTCTTTTTTTTTTGGCAATTAAGCTAAACAGGTTATAGGTCAATCAACACGTTTTAAAATATTTATATTTGTCTCATTGTTTATATGACAAAAACCTGTTTACATGTATATGTATATATACTAGGGGTGTTAAAAAAATTGATTTGGCAATATATCGCAATATTCCAGCTCGCAATTATCAAATCGATTCAATAGGTGGCCGAATCGATTTTTAAACATCCATTTTTGATGGAAAATATTCAACAAAACGTCTTACTTATGGTTAGAGTTCACACCTTAAGAATGGAAAAATCTTGTATTAATGGTACATTAAGCTTTAATATTTTATTTCAATGCTGTTCAAACATGAAACTGTCTGTTAAATACAGTGGCTCACAGCTCTTTCAGATAAATAATACATTTTCATACAAATCTTACAGTGTACAAGTTTACTGATTAGTATTTTCTAAATATAATTTTAAAAAAAATCGCAACAATCGATTTATAAATTTGTATCAGGATTAATCGGTATTGAATCGAATCGTGATACGAATCGAATCGTCAGGTACTAGGCAATTCACACCCCTAATATACTAAACTAAAGAACACAGCGGACATTTATTTATTATAACTAACAAATAAAAATAAAATAAAATATTTACAAAGCACCAGTGTTCCTTTTTGACAATTCAATAATATTTTTAAACTTGTATGTCTAACAAAAAGTTAGGTGTAATCACCTAAAATGCACGACAGCCTTTCAAAGTGAACGCAAGTTTGACCTTCTCTAAAAATTTCAACGCACATGTCCAACTGTTCAATGCTTCAGTAATTAAATTGACCCTTGTTGTAATGTAATGTTTTTTTTCTAAATGTGTCTAATGACTGTCAACCAGTCCAGGATGTACCTCGTGCCCAAACTCAACTGAGATAAGCTCCAGATCACCCCTGACCCTGATGAGGATAAACAAATAACAAAATGAATGACTGAATAAATAACATGGCATATCAAACAAAATGAAAACAATTCCATGGATGATATGTATTGCAGTCAGGTTTTGAAAACAACTGTTTGACTTTGCAGGTTTTTCCCAACGCAGACCTGCGTCTCCTGAAACAATGTGTTTCAACCCGTGACAAACTTCTACATAAGAAATATGAAGAACACAAGGTACCGTAGCATGTAAGAAATTATGGCTTTTATCTAAGATGTGTATGCAGTTTAGTATTGATAAGCACCTTTTAATAACATTAAACAGCGATTCGGGTTAGCTCACTTAAAGTCACACAGTTACAGTACAGTACTTTGAAAAAGTAACTCAGTTACTTTAATTATTACATATTTTTAAAAGTAACTTAGTAATAAAATTACTTAAAATCAGACCTTTTTTCTCCAGGTCCAGCTCTTTGACCTCCAAAAACGTTGAATAACGATGAGTAAAATCACGATGTATACTGCCATAAATGTTAAATGATGTCAACTACGTTATTTTATTATTATTATTATTATTATTATTGCTATTATTTAATCAATGGGAAGTGTAACGTCTAAGTGCAGCACTATTTGGTCAATGAGTTGTGGAATCAAAAACACTCACTAACTATGGCCAGCAGATGGCAGCATTGTATCGCTTTTCAATGGGCTGCCAGTGTATGGAATCTGATGAAATGTGATGAAAAAGAATGTTTTCAAGGATGACGTGAATGATCAAAGCCTTTCTCCAGTCCTAATATACAGTAAATTAGTCAAAGGACTGGGTGTTACAACCCCACTTTTAATTTTTCCACAGAGTCACATAAGGTTGGTAAATAAAATCATCAGCTAGAAACTGCATTGAATGGTGTATGTTTGTGTGTTCTGCATGTTGACCCCCAGGCACAATATTGTGACAATTTGCAGCGAGATCTGATCGACGCTCTACTCAGAGCAAAGCACAGTGCCGAGAACAACAACACGGCAGAGATGAGTTCAGAGGCTTTGGGCCTGAGTGATGACCACATCCTTATGACTGTGGGGGACATCTTTGGAGCCGGAGTGGAAACCACCATCACTGTCCTCAGATGGGCCATAATCTACCTTATCTACCACCCTGAGGTAATACATGTGAATAAAGGGTTCCACTCCAGGACAAAAAGAATACACAGATTGAGGCTTATGTCTGTTGATCCGGGTCAGTACAGACACTCCTTCTCAGTCCGTTTATTTAGGCGAGGTTTCACGTCATAAAGCACGTCCTTATACAGCAACTGAGCAGTCAGTGAGCGTATATGGGCCAATCAGCTGAACTGGTCAGTGACAGTCAACACCCGCCGTCAGTGGCTGTCGAATGACTCAAAACGTACATTAACTCATTCACTGCCATTGACGGAAAAAGACGTAAAATGATGCATTTTTTTTGCTGGTCTGGCAATGAATATGTTAATGTGACAATTCGCCTTTGACTGTCATGACTCGAGTCATGCAGGAGTAATGTTTGGGTCTTGTCTCATGTCTGGGGTCAAGCCTGGGTTAAGTTTGAGTAGAGTTCATGACCGTGCGCCAGAGTTCACGACCCGTTACGTGTCTGTTTTGGGTATTGATGTAACTGCATCCAGTTTCAACTAGTTTATGCTATATGATGTCAGGAATCTTTTATTCTATATGATGTTTGTTGATGTCAGGAACTATCTGTATTTATGGAGTCAATAGCCAATCAGAGAATTCCATGTATGTACTAGTACTCACATGTCTAGCCACCACCAATGAGATTGATTGACTGTCTATTTAAGGGTCTGAGAATTGTGTGTTTTGCCGGATTATTGTCCACCTGTTCCTGTGTAAAGCATCTCTGAGTTTCTGTGCCTCTCGATGTGAATAAATAGATCAAATCTTATTTGCGTCTGCGCTTTTGGGATCCAAACCTCTCAGCACACAACATTGAGAGGCACTCGACCTTGCTACAACCTCCGGCAAAGGCAAGAGAAAAGATGCTGAAGTCTCTCGGAGAATAACGCACCACGAAATTTGTCAGGGAACGCCCTCATTTCAAGGTTGCTCCAACCAGAGTGCGTACATTTCATAATGTTTAAGTGGTACGCTTAAGTTGGTGGAAGACTGCGCTGCCCAAAAAAAAAAGAAAGGGTGCAGCAGTGTGCTTTTCGGACTCAAGCACACGAGAGAAATATCCAATTCCATGACGACAACCACGGTATGTGTTCAGGTGCAGAAACGTATCCAGGAGGAGATGGACAACAAGTTAGGGAGAGAACGGACACCTCTCCTCAGTGACAGAGGCAGTCTGCCTTACCTAGAGGCCACCATCAGGGAGGTGTTGCGCATCCGCCCAGTTTCCCCTCTCCTCATCCCTCATGTGGCCCTACAGGACACAAGGTGCAGTCAACACTACAAAATACAACACATTGATTACACAGGACTGTCTCAGAAAATTTGAATATTGTGGTAAAGTCCATTATTTTCTGTAATGCAATTAAATCAGCAAAATTGCCATACATTCTGGAATCATTACAAATCAACTGAACTATTGCAAGCCTTTTATTGTTTTAATATTGCTGATTATGGCTTTTTTTTCTTCTTTTTTTTTACTTGGTCTGAGGAAATATTCTCATATTTTGAGATAAGATATTTGGCTGAAAATGCCATTAGATAGATAGATGGATAGATAGATAGATGGGTAGATAGATAGATAGATAGATAGGTAGATCCATCCATCCATCCATCCATCCATTTATTCACAATGTGCTATGCAATGCATTATGTACTGTATGTAACCGTCACACTGTACAATTGTTGCATTTGCTTTGTTTGATTCTAGTGTCTGCTGCCACGTGGGCACTGCAAATGACTGTTCTCAATAGCCTTACCTGGATAAATAAAGATTAAATAAGCAAATTAATAAAGTTGTCTTCACCATTCAGGGGCGGGCAAACTCAGTCCTCGAGGGCCGGAGTCCTGCAGGTTTTTGGAGGTTTCCCTCTTCCAGCTGATTCCAATCAAAAGGCTCGTTATCAGGCTTATGTAGAGCTTGCTGACGAGCTAATCATATATCAGCTGTGTTGGAGGACCGAGTTCGCCCACCCCTGCTCTAGGTGCTAAAAAAGCTTTGCCAATAGATAAAGAAATGTCAGGAACAGGAATTCAGACATTTTTGTATTTTAGCCTAAATGGGGGGGTAAATGCCAATAATCGATGTACTGTACATTTTTTCCAAGAAAGCCCAACAACCCAAAACAAATGGGAAATAAAATTCTGACTGAAAGACAAGGTTTAGTATGGCCAAACAGAAAAGGGCTGTGCACAGCAGATGTCCTTTTATCTGACAGGAAATATTAGGGAAGAAGAAAAACATATGTTTGTATATTCATTTTCTAAAATTGTGTAACTATCTTGTTTTCTTTCCTAGCCTTGGAAATTTCCAAGTACGAAAAGGCACCAGAGTCATCGTCAACCTCTGGTCATTGCACTACGATGAGAAAGAATGGAAACACCCCGAGCTCTTTGACCCAGGTGAGAATCTTAATGACAGGAATAGCTGAAATAATACATGCAGAATGTAATTAAGTGGATTGCAAAAGTGATGCAACGAAGGGTAAAAGAGTGAGACGAGGTCATAAGATGCTAAACAGCAAAGCAAAGGCAAAATATTTGGAGCAATTTCAACAACTGAAAGGACACCCAGACACTTGCACCAACACAACTCATCAATAAAATGAAGGAAGACACAGTACACTTGATGACGAAAAGTTGACAAATACTAGAATGGAAAATCTATACCCAAACACAAAAAAATTACAAATATTTGATTATACGGAACATAAGACATCTGATCCAGAAAATGGCATTGATCCAGATAAATTTTTATGTAGTAACAACTATGACCTTGCCTGCGAGTACCACACTGATGAGCAATTCAATGTAAATGTAAGTAAGGATTTTCGTGCATTCTCAATCATACATTTTAATAGTAGAAGTCTATATAAAAACTTTACAGAAATTAAAAAATGCTTGAGTAAAATAAATAAATTCCAAATTATAGCCATATCAGAGACATGGCTTGATAATGAGAAAATAAGCGATATAGAAATGGAAGGATATGAATTGTTTACAATGAATAGGGAAAACAGAAGGGGAGGAGGAGTTGCAATATATGTTGATAAGGTTTTCAAATGTAGTAAAATTGAACATCTAACTACTACTGTGGATAATGTAATGGAATGTGTAACTATTGAAGTTCACATAAAAAATATATCAAACGTAATTATAAGTTGTATATATAGGACACCAGGATCATGTCTTGATACATTTAACGATAAGTTAACAGATATCCTTAGTTATACAAATGATAAAAAATTGCGAATATTGTGTGGTGATTTTAACATTGATTTATTAAATCCTAATGGACATCAGAAGACAACTGATTTTATAAATATGATGTATAGTAATAGTTTATTTCCAGTTATTATAAAACCTAGTAGAATAACAATCGATACAGCTACACTAATTGATAATATATTCACAAATAAAATTGACCTTAAAATAGAAAGTGGACTCCTTATTAACGATATAAGTGATCACCTCCCGATCTTTGCAATTTTTTATGATTATTTTGATAAAAAAATGAAGCCGACTACTTACACATTTGAAACTAGAGTAAGAACAACACGTTCCATGGCTGCCTTTAAGTTGGATTTAGAGAAACACAACTGGTCTGAGGTTTATTCAAATAACGATCCTGATATTGCATATAGTGAATTTCAGTCAACCATTATTTCTTTATATAATAAACATTGTCCATCAATTAAAATTACAAGAAAGTATAAAGGTCCAAATAAGACATGGATGACGAAGGGAATACAGAATGCATGCAAAAAGAAAAATAATTTATATAAAAGATTTATTAAATTGAGAACTGTGGAAGCTGAAACAAAGTACAAGATCTATAAAAATAAATTAGCAAATATTATTCGAATAAGAAAGAAAGATTATTACCATGAATTATTAGAACAGAATAAAAGCAATACACAAGAAATATGGAAAACACTAAATCATGTAATTAAAAAAAGTTCTAAAAAAACAAATTTTCCACAATATTTTATAAAAGATAACGATATGGTAATTGATGAAATTTCTGACATAGCTAATAATTTTAATGAATATCTAGTTAACGTGGGCAGTAACTTGGCAAACAAAATCCCAGAGCCAAGAAACAAACGTGAAATAGATAAGAACATTGTAAATAATTCATCCACAATGTTTCTTAATGATGTTAATGATATAGAAGTATTAAATGTTGTGAAAACATTAAAAAATAAAAAGTCTACTGACTGTCTTAACATTGATATGACATTAGTTAAAAGTATTATGAAATATATTGTACAACCTTTTACATATATTTGTAATTTATCATTTAAAACTGGTATATTTCCATCAAAAATGAAGATAGCCAAAGTCATTCCTGTTCATAAAAGTGGAGAAAGACACACGTTTAATAACTACAGACCAATATCATTGTTGCCACAGTTCTCAAAAATTCTAGAAAAATTATTTTCATATAGATTGGATAATTTTATTGAGAAACATAAGCTCTTAAGTGAAACCCAATATGGGTTTAGAGAAAAACGGACCACCTCAATGGCAGTCATGGAGCTTGTAGAAGCAATATCTACCGAAATAGATAATAAAAAATTTACTGTTGGGATTTTTATGGATTTAAAAAAAGCTTTTGATACTATAGATCATTCTATATTAATGAATAAATTAAATAAATATGGAATAAGAGGTTTAGCTTATAAGTGGATGAAAAGTTATTTGGAAAATAGATATCAGTATGTGCAGTTTAATAATGTACAATCAGAACACATGAAGATCACTCATGGAGTTCCCCAAGGGTCTGTGCTTGGCCCTAAATTATTTATACTGTACATAAATGATATTTGCTATGTCTCAAAAATATTGAAAAGTGTCTTATTTGCTGATGATACAACTTTCTATTGTTCAGGAGAAAACCTGAAGCAGCTTCTGACTACTGTGGAGTATGAATTGAATATATTAAAAAAATGGTTTGATGTAAATAAATTATCATTGAATTTAAATAAAACCAAGTTCATAGTTTTTGGCACTAGACAAATCACTCATCAAGTTAAAATTATGGTGAATTCAATTGAAATAGAAAGGGTGAATGAAAATAAATTCCTTGGAGTTATTATCGATGATAAATTATGTTGGAAGCCACACATAGAAACTGTTAAAAGGAAAATGTCAAAAATCATAGGGATACTCTATAAAAGTAAGGATGTTTTAAACATGAAATCATTATATATATTATATAGTTCACTATTATTACCATATTTGACCTATTGTGTGGAATTATGGGGAATGGCATATAAAACAAATAACACCGTTTTCAAATTGCAAAAGAAAGCTATAAGAATTATTAATGGATCAAAATATACAGAACCAACACATCCACTATTTATTAAATTAAATGCAATGAAATTTTATGACTTGGTGGATTTTAAAATAGCACAAATAATGTATAAAGTTTATAACAATTTACTCTGCCACAGTACTCAGAAGTTATTTGAAATTAGACACAGTCCTTATGATATAAGGGGTACAAGTGTGTACAAAAAAACCAAAACAAGAACAAATATTAAGCAAAGGTGTGTATCTGTAAAAGGTGTTGATCTGTGGAATCATTTGGAAATTGCTCTGAAAAATTGTGACTCAATGCTGGAGTTTAAAAAAATGTTTAAAAGTAAAGTTCAAAAAAATTATCTATGTCAGACCAGAATATGAAAAATGTACATGTGAGTATGTGTAAATGATCTAGATAGGTATTATGGTATATGTTTAGTAAATTTATGTATATATGTTTTTGGTAAATGTGAATATGTTAAGTGCACTTGTGTATATGTGTGTATATGTATGTATGTATTAGGGGTGTGAATTGCCTAGTACCTGACGATTCGATTCGTATCACGATTCACAGGTCACGATTCGATTCGATACCGATTAATCCCGATACGAATGGTCACGATTCGATACCGATTAATCCCGATACGAATTTATAAGTCGATTGTTGCGATTTTTTTCCATTCAAATTTAGAAAATACTATCAGTAAATTTGTACATGTACACTGTAAGATTTGTATGAATATATTTATCTAAAACTTGAGGCTTATAACCGTGAGCCACTGTACACAAACAGTTTGCAATCTGTTTCACATTTGAACAGCATTAAAATAAAAATATTAAGGCTTAATGTGCCGTTCATATAACATTCTTCCATGCTCAAGGTGTGAATCCTAAAAAAAAAAAAAAAAAAAAAAAAAAAAAAAAAAAAAAAAAAAAAAAAAAAAATCTGAAAAAAATCGATTCTGCCGATTATTGAATCGATTCGAGAATCGCGCGATGTAGTATCGCGATATATCGCCGAATCGATTTTTTTTAACACCCCTAGTATGTATATGCGTATGTGTATATATGTATATATATATGTATGTGTGTATGTATGTATATATGTATATATATATATATATATAACTTGGATTATATATATCATTTATTATTATTATTATTTTTTTATTTTTTATTTTTTATAATTAGTAAATTAAAATTGTATTAATAATGAAATAAGTTTAAATATATTGAGTAAAAGGGGTAGGACTAGATAAGTTTTTAACTTCTTCCTACTCCCTTTTGAACATGTAAGTTATGATTGATTGAATGATTATTTTATTGGGATTTTCTTCTCTTTTGATTGTTGTTGTTTTCTGTTTTATTTCTGCTGTTCATTTGTTTATATGTTCAAAAAAATAATAAAAGGAAAGGAAAAGGACATAACACACAGATGCTGGTTCTGAACATCGATCCTTTCAAAATTATCGAATCAAATTTCTCCTTTCAGTTAACTCACACTTTTGGTGGTGGTTTGCACTTTTTCTGCAAAAAGGTGGAACACAATAACAAAATATGAAGAGGCAATGCACATTATACATTTAGAAGTTATTGTATGTTCCAAGTAACAGCACTGGATCACTTTCACTGTATCAAATCAGGAGCTATTAGTCATCCACCTTTCCATCCATTTGTGAATGCAGAATCAGAATGAGATTAACAAAAACGGATGCAATGACTGAACTTGAAAACAAAATAAAATATGTTTTACTTTATTTTTTTAAAGATAGTAACTTAATTGGCCATTTATGTTTACATAACTAATAAAAAATGAACCTGTCCTTCGTTTTCATCTTTCTCAATTCCACATTTTTGAATTAACATTAAATGTATTTATTTCATTTTATGACAGTGAGGCAACGTCAATGTGTTGTGTAGGCCTCGGTAGCTCAAAGTCCTGTCCTGCTCCCCTTGTTTGTGGTGTGCGTCAAGGTTCAATTCTAGAGCTTCTTCTTTTCTCACATTTACTGCCTCTGCGATCCATACTGAGAAATCATGACATTTATTTTCACTTCTATGCAGATGACACACTAATCTATGTGCCTTTAAAAAAGAATGATGGTTACTCCCTAAAAGTCTTGAAGACATCAAAACTTGGTCGGCGTTAAAAGTTTTCAAACTTTAGTTAAGACAAAACAGAAGTAATTATATTTCGCACAAGTGCCTCTTGTGAGTCCCCTCCAGTAGATCTAGCAACACTAGCACCTTACACAAAGTCAAATGTTTCTAATTTCGGTTTTAAGATGGACAGCGGTTTGAAGTTTGACCAACAAATTGGTTCTGTAGTAAAATCCAGCTTTTTATCACTTAGGCAGCTTGTTAAAGTTAACCCTTTTCTATTAAATGAACATCTTCAACCTTTAATCCATGCTTTTACCATGAATAACCTGTATTATTATAATTCTTTTTTTTTCTTTTTTTTTTACTATTACTAGCCAGTCTTCCATGGGATGTCTTCAGCTGGTTCAAAATGCGGCTGCTCATCTTTTAACTGGTGCACGAAAGAGTGAGCACATTACCCCGATATTAGCCTCCCTCCACTGGCTGCCTGTGCATTTTAGAGTCCATTTTAAGATTCTCCCGTTTGTTTGTAAATCTTTAAATGGTTTAGCTCTCTGAGCTTCTCCATATTTATGCTCCTGTCCAGTGCCTCAGGTCGGCTGACCAGCTGCTCCTTGAGGGACCGAGGTCCGAACGGAAGCTCAGAGGGGACAGAGCATTTTCAGTCTACCTTTTAGTCTTAAACAAGCCCCATCACTGTCCACTTTTTCAAAACTCATCTTAAAACATTTTTATTCTATGGCCCTTAACACGGCATGAGACTCAGCTCTTTTAGGGCTTATTGCAAGGGTGTCAAACTCATGTTAGCTCAGGGGCCGCATGGAGGAAAACATATTACCAAGTGGGCCGCATCAGTAAAATAACGGTATTGTTACGTTCTGAGGTTGGATCCCAAAAGCGCAGACACAAAAAAGATTTGACTCTTTATTCATATAACATCGAGAGGCGTAGAACAAGCTTGACTAGACGAGAAACAATGAGAATGCATCAAGAATCACGAGACGCCAAGCCCCCTTGGGCTGTGGAGATGCACAGAGAAACAGAGGTAATAATCCGACAAACACACAGTTCTCGGTTTGGCTTAAATAGGCAGTCAATTGATCGGATTGGCTGTGGCTAGACATGTGGGTAACAGGACTGACATGAAATTATCTGATTGGCTGTTGACCAAGTAAAGGGATTAAAGATTCTTGACATTAAATAGCTCCTGACATCACATAGCATTTTTCCAGTTGAAACCAGATGATGGTTACATCAGTTCAAAACAGACACTTGACCTTACCGTCATGACCCAAACATAACCCCTGTATGACCCAAACTTAACCCTGTATGACCCAGTCATACAACTTAAAAATGATTGCCGTCAATTTTCCGCAGATTTTCGCTATTTGTGTGTCAGCCCTAAATGACGGAGCTCAACTGCAATCATATTGTTCCAAAAAAATAATACAAATACAAATGGAACTTGGCAACACTGAGTCCTGGACGTGTTAAATCTACCTGTTTTGCAGATATATTGTTGCCAGAATGCATTGTGTGGTGCAGTTAATGACATAAGGACGCTAATCCTTGTCATATCCATTTGTTACCAGTAATTGAATTTGTGTTGTATTTTGTCAGTCTATGATTAATAATAATAATAATAATAATAATAATTAAACAAACCGTAACTTTTAAGTTGTGTGTAAAATAATGACATCCAGGACAATTCCCCGTACAAGTTGCATTGCTCAGCTGAGGACTGCTTGTTAAGTTACAAATTTCATATATTTTGATTATGGCCGATTAGTCCGACACTACAATTTATTTATCTTTATAAAATAATCTCGCGGGCCGGATTAAACCCCTTTGCGGGCCTGATCTGGCGCGCGGGCCGTATGTTTGACACCTCTGGCTTTTATTGTCTTACTCCATTTTATGTTTTTATTTCAACTATCAATCTATTGTTTTATGTTCGCTGTACAGCACTTTGTGTTCAGCTGCTGTTGTTTTTGACTAGACTAAGTGCTTTATAAATACAGTTGAGTTGATAAGTGCATTTAGCATGACTGTTATTTGGGCAGTAGTGTCTCTCGTGTAGATCCACACAAAACGCACAGAGCGACGTGGTGGCGGGCCGAAACATTGTACCAGAAAAACAGTCACTTTTCAGGTGACCCCAAAAACAGCAAGTTTGTTCAACCACTGACATTAACATTACATCCAGATTGGTCAATACTTTTCTAATAAATGAATAAAATAACACAAATGTGGACTGAGCCACTGATAATTTTAGTTTTTTGATAAAATGTGAAATTTACCAAATTAAAGATCGTTTCAGCCCGATGGCAGCGATATGAACTTTGCACTTGGAGATATGAATGTAATAACACATTAGTACTCCACATTGACCTGTCATTTCATCTTTCCCACCACCGCAGGTCGATTTTTGAATAGTGATGGCACAGGTGTGATTAACCCATCATCCAGCTACATGCCGTTTGGTGCTGGGGTCAGGGTGTGTCTTGGCGAGGCCTTAGCCAAGATGGAACTTTTCATCTTCCTGTCCTGGATTCTTCAGCGCTTCACGTTCTCGACCCCACCAGGTCAACCTCCTCCCTTGTTGGAGGGCAAGTTTGGTGTGGTCCTTCAACCAGCCAAATACAAAGTGACTGTCACGCCCAGATAAAGTTGAAAGGGACACAAGAACCAGGCTTGCTAGCTCCGTGTTTACAGCGCAACTTTTCAATTTTTTTTTTTGTCAGTTGAACAATTTGAAATTTATTTGAAGGCCACTCCCACGGGCAGCCAGTGGTCCATCCCTGCTGTATACAGTATATTCCAAATGACCTTTTTCTACATCTTGGACATTGTTTCAACTCCACATTCCAACTGTTCCATAGTTGCCACAAATAGGAACACAAAAGCTCCTTCTTGTTTTTCATACGTTCCTAATTTTGAAATTAAATTCTTTCCCTTTCAATGAATTAGTTTGAATATATAATGGATAAAAATGAAATAAATATAGTGAACAGCACATTTTGAGTGCACTCTTTTATTTTTTTTTTGTGACCAGAAGTATGAAACTTATGACTGTGTTGTGTTGCTCAGGTGTTTCACATTGACTTGATGGCATTGATCTTTCAAGCAAAAAAAAAATAAAAAAAAATTGGACTTTGCCTATAAAAACTACCTCCATAGTTAAGAGGTGTTAGTGTAATCTAAATTTATTTATTTATAGCAAAATTTATTTATTTATAGCAAAAAAGCAATATTAAATGTATTCTTTACTTCACGATACAGTCAATAGGATCACACATACAGTACAAGTAACATTTGAACAGTTATGACAATAATAGATACAATTAAATATGGTCAAACATTTTAAATTGTTGTAGCATAAATCATCATCATCATACACAGCCAGCATGCTTGTGCAGTGGATACACTATAAAATAGGGGTGGGAACCTCTGGGTACCTCACGATACGATACGCGATACGAGGCTCACGATAACGATTATCTCGCGATATGACGATACTGCGATTGTCGATATATTGGTCAGGAAATAAGTCCACGATAAATCTACTCAAGACATAAACTGATGGTTTTTCAATGACAAAATAATTTTCATACCATCACAGAAAAAAACATTACAACTGGTGTCTTCTTCAGAGTGAGTAATTTAGTACATTTTTTTTTTTTTTAAACAAATACAAATGTCTTCTCAACAGAGAACTTTCTGTGAACAAATTTGTGTCTTTCTTAAACACTACTGTCATGCAACATGCCAGTCAGTTACATAGTCAATTGTTTCATTTTATAAATTTTGAATTAAATTTAAATGAAATTTTAGAAATTAAATCAATATTAACATTGCTCAGAAATTGTGTGCTTCAAAAAGTAGAAAGATATGTTTTAAAAATAACATTGACGATATAATACACATTTTTCATAGAAACTTGTGCAAAACTGGGTCACTCACTGGACAGATAAATGTCTTACACAAGTAAAAGTAAGCTCATGCTTTTTGGTCACACCATTGTGACCAAAAACCTACACCTGCTAGAGAAAAGGGGAAATAATTAAAGAAAAGGGGAATTAATTAAACAGATAATGTTTTCAAAAGTGGCTGTTTCCAGAATTAACCAATCAGAAGACCAACAAATCACTAAATCATTTTTTTTTTATTTTTTAACCATTGTGATTTAACTCACACACCACCTTTCCTTTTACAGAGGTTAAGTCAAAATTAACAACTGAGATATGGTTGCACAATTGTGCATACTGTCTTTTGGACTAAACTAATTCTGTTCAAATTCATGTGAAACGGGAGTCAGCGTACACCTGCCACCATTTCGTGTGCATCTGACCAACTCCGATAAAGTTTAGCTGAAAGACAAGAACAAAACCAGTCAGGGAGACTCTAAGCTTCATTTATTTCAGGAACTGTTATCAATATATGTCTTTTTGATTATCACAATGTAAAAGGCTATTCAATATACTGTATATTTTTTATTATCAGTTTTTAAACTGTAAGTGGATGTGATTTAGTTATTTAATACAAACATACTAAAAGTCAACACAATATGTGAATGGGGCCCCAAGCATCTTGGTACAGCAAATGTTTGGCCCCAAAGTTAAAAAACAACAACCTGCAATAGGGTTTCTCTTGCAGATAGAAGAAAAAAAAATGTTCCTGCCTCAGACAATCATTTAGCTCCCTATCTGTTCTGTCAAAATCTTTCCATCCTAACTAATCATCCAGCAGAAACTCACTGATCTCCTCTCTCATGCGAGACCTAAAGAACAAAAGAGGTCAATATGAGTGAAACTAGCAATGCCCAATCACTCGACCATTTATCCACGATCTACATGACTCGTCCCGCTCAATCATTCCTGTATGCAGTGAACGAAATTTAAGAATGAAACAAGGGGATATTAACCAACAGCTTACCTCCTTTGTCTTTTCTGAGCCTCTAACAAGACGTATTGAGGGAGACAATCTGTTGAAGACTGCAAGGCAAATGAAGCAGAAGGGAAGGGAAACGTTATTCCTGCTGTAGCCTCATGAGTTTCAATAAGTCCATGGATGATGGATGATGATTATGAAAAAGTGTGGCAGACTGTTCTTGTTATACAGATGAAGTGCAGACAAAATTTTAAGAGTAAGGGTTCCAAAGGGTTCATACACTTATCCCTCTCACAGTATGTGTGTATTTCTTATTTCTGCACACGCACACAAAAATCAATATAGTCACTCACCATATCTTTGATGGTCAACTGACAACTGTAACACAGCAGGCCTCTGATATCAGTTGTGTCAGGGACCCTACAACATACGAGATATATAGTGGAAACATTCTTCGACACAAAGTCAAAGTAAATTTTTTACACAAATGTGATCAAAATAAACCTCACATTTGAAACGGCTTTAAATAAATAAATGGAAAGTGTACCTGATACCAGAACAGCAGCCTCCGTCCTTCACAATTCGATCACAATATTGCCCTTTGCCTTCGGAGCAACACTGTGAACTGGGACTTCTCAATTCTGGAAGCAAATTACATTTTAATGCAAATACATTTAATTTATTTTTGCTTATTCAATCAAGCATTAATGTAGCATTGACAAACTTTCCGAGGTGCTCCAAAATGAGCGACCATGAAATCCCAAATTACACTGAAAGTATTGCAGAACGTGAAGTCTGAACCTCAAACAGAGTGGAAAAAAAAATGAAATGAAATGTTTATCAATAGAGTTAGCCCCTCTAGTTACAAAACATTTGACTTACGAATTACAGTTAAAGGCGCAGTCTGCCGGATTCACTCAGGAAAATGCACTTTTTAAATACAGGATGTACACACTTTAACTTTCAGTCACACACATAAGCTTCGGTGAGTGAGTGAGTGAAAAAAATAATCTGTGCGTGCTTTCAAATTGTCACGGGAGTGACGTCACGCAGCCGACACGTACGTTTGCCCCGTTTGCGACACGCCACCCCCCGCTCTGCGATTGGCTGGAGGGGTGTAAACGCTGTCTTTCCAGAGAAACGTCCCACTGTTTACAAAACAAACACAAATTGACAAAATACAGGCGGGGTGGTTAGGACGAAATCACCACCAAAGATGAACATAAACCCAGATGTGTAGACTGAGAGAAAGTTAGTGTACATCCTGTATTTAAAAAGTGCATTTTCCTGAGTGAATACGGCAGACAGCCCCTTTAAAGTACCACTGATTGTCTCTTGTCTCGCCCACCTAAGTGGGGCAAACTTCGTTCTCGTTATTTGACACATCCCCCTGAGGGACCAGTGAGCAGCGGTGCCTCACTCGGCAATCATTCGGCAATCCAACTGTTCTGACGGTTCTGAAGTTGTATCCCAAAACCGCAGACACAAATAAGAGCTTTAACACTTTATTCGCATGACATCAAAAGGCGTGGAACTAACTTGACTTGGCCAGAAACAACGGGAAGGCATCGAGGAAGAGAGAAGCAGGTGGCCAACTGGACAGAGCAATAATCCGACAAACACACACACTTCTCAGACCGCTACTCCAGACAGTGAATCGAACTGATTGGTTGTGACGAATTAAAGGATTAAAGATTGACATCACATCATCCTGACATCACAAAGCTACTAACATCACAAAGCTCCTGACATCACATAACTGTCACATAATTTAAAACCAGTTGAAACTAGATGCTGTTACATAAATTCCAAACAGACACTTGACCTTACGGTCATGAACCCAAACTTAACAGGTCCTGAACGCAAACTTAACCCTGGCGTGACCCAGACATGGGGAAAAAAACAAAAACAAAAAAGGCCGCCTCCTGGCGGACCCCTAGATTTACCCTTACATGACCCTAGTCACGATAGTAAGCATAACATAACCTGCACATGATCCTAGTCATGACAGTAAGCATAACATAACACGTACATGACCCTAGTCATGACAGTCCGTCCACATAACATAACCCGTACATGACCCCAGTCATGACAGTAAGCATAACATAACCCGTACATGACCCTAGTCATGACAGTCCACATAACATAACCCGTACATGACCCTCGTCATGACAGTACCCCGTTAAGGCGGCCGCAGAACCTGCGCCGTCAGACGAGGAGCAGAGGACGGCCGCAGGGCAGCGCCCTTGGAGCTGGAGCAAGACACTGGAGCGGAAGGCGGACGCTGGCCGAAGGCCGCCGGAACCGGTGCGGAAGGCGGACGCTGACCGCAGGCCGGCGGAACCGGAGCGGAAGGCGGACGCTGACCGAAGGCTGCCGGAACTGGAGCAAGAGAGTCGCCGCGACAAGGGAACTTGAAACGGCAGCACCTCTGCCGTGACGAAGGAACTTGAGACGGAGACAATCGACCGCGAGGAGGGGACTTGAGACGGCGGCACCTCTGCCGCAAGGAGGGAATTTGAGACGGCCGCATCGGCCAGGGACGGAGAGGCCAGGGGCTGGAGCGGCGGCAGCGGCACAGGTGGAGTGGCCAGGGGCTGAAGCACGGGGAAGGGAACTTGAAGCCAGCGAGGCACAGGGACGGGGACTTGAAGCTGCAGCATACGAGGTTCGTGGACTTGAGGCTTCATGGACTTCAGTCCGCCGCGGACGTGGCGGTGTGGACAGTGTGTGTGCATTTTTTGTACGTGCACATGCCTCACGTTACGGGTATGTGTCACTTTTGCACCCGTTTTGGCAGTGATTTTGGCGCGGATCAAAGCACAATGTCGCAACTTCAGATTCGAGAGCTCGTGTTTGATCATTTGAATCCGTGCACTCTGAAAATATTCCCACGAATTTTACGGCTATGGATCTTCAATTACTCATATGCGCCTCGTAGTTTACAGACGCAAATATGCAGTTACGTATGTGTGCATTTTATGTACGAGTACATGCCTCATGTTACGAGTATGTGTCACGTTTGCACCCAATTTACCTCCATAGGTATTGGCCTCAAAATATGCATATCGGTCGGGCCCTAGTAGCTAGTCTGGTAGTTGATTTTAAAGTAAGTTAAAACTTACTTTTAGATTTGGCAAATCTAAAATAGAAAATCTAATAGTGACAGTTTTTCCACATTTTTACATTTATGTTTGTTGTTGTAGCTGTTTTTTGACTGGGGGACCATCCCCCCTCCCACCCCCAAAAAAAAGTTTAGGTTTTTTTTTCAGTGCATTTATAATGGCAGCCAGTTTTTTTTATTTTTGCTACTCGCGAGTCAGCCCTGTCCCTATTTCCCGCAAATAGTGGGGGTCAAGTCGTTTATTTATAGAGCCCTTCATCACACAAGAGTCTCAAAGGGCTTCAATGCCCACAGTTGACAAATATCAACGACATCCCCCAATCGAACCACAAGAGGGCAAGGGAAAACTCAAAAAACACCATAAAGGGAAAAATGAGAAACCTTTGAAAAGGGTCCACGCTATTGCTGAAAAGTCATTAAAAGTGTACAGTACCTGTGTTTTGTCTGGGAAATGAAGCACTGTTGGCACCAACAGATTTGGCCTGGGACAGGCATTCAGAGATTAGAGTGGACTGGAAGGCTGAAGCATTTTCTAGAGAATGATAAAAGTTGAGTTAAGTAATTTAGGGTCCATGAATTTTACATAGATTCATTGCTGCAGAGGAAACCATTTAAATAGTTGAATCATGTTGCAGACGTAGAAAAATTATTTGCTCTTGCTGCTGCTTTTGTTTTTGCTGCGTTTGCTGCTGCTTTTGTTTTTGCTGCTTTTGCTTTTGCTGCTGCTTTTACTGCTACTGCTGCTTTTGCTTTAGTTTTTGCTGCTGCTTTTGCTTTTGCTGCTGCTGCTGCTTTTACTGCTACTGCTGCTTTTGCTGCTGCTGCTTTTGCTTTAGTTTTTGCTGCTGCTTTTGCTTTTGCTTTTGCTGCTGCTGCTTTTGCTGCTGCTTTTACTGCTACTGCTTTTGCTTTAGTTTTTGCTGCTGCTTTTGCTTTTGCTGCTGCTGCTGCTTTTACTGCTACTGCTGCTTTTGCTGCTGCTGCTTTTGCTTTAGTTTTTGCTTTTGCTGCTGCTGCTGCTTTTACTGCTACTGCTGCTTTTGCTGCTGCTGCTTTTGCTTTAGTTTTTGCTGCTGCTTTTGCTTTTGCTGCTGCTGCTGCTTTTGCTGCTACTGCTTTTGCTTTAGTTTTTGCTGCTGCTTTTGTTCTTGCTGCTGCTTTTGATGCTTTTGATGCTGCTGCTTTTACTGCTGCGTTTGCTGCTGCTTTTGTTTTTGCTGCTGCTGCTTTTGCTGCTACTTTTACTTTTGCTGCTCTTGCTTTTGCTGCTGCTGCCGCTTTTGCTGCTGCTGCCGCTTTTGCTGCTGCTAAATATTTAGCTCCTGAGTATTTTCAGGCTTGGATTTTAGCATCAAACAACAAATCATTTTCAACAGTATGTTCTGGATACTGGTCAAGAAGTAACTAGGGAATCAAAAAGATTGCAACTTTTTAGCTGTAGCTATCAGGGATTAGACCAATTCCTCAATTTTACCACTCCACATCGACGTTTATGCATAAGTCAACGAATCGAGTGGTTTGGCATCTCATCTTCCAGTTGGCCAGTTGACAGAGGCCTACTGTAACGTTTTGGTGGAGGGATTTATTGCTGTTTTGGCAGACGTATTTACAGGTAACAGCATGAGTACATTGGAGGAATCGAAAGGATTACTGTATTTTCATGACTATAGAGTGCACTTTAAAGTCTTACATTTTCTCAACAGCATTGTTTAGCCGCCATTATTAAAGGGATCGTTCGGCTTTTTTAACATGAATCTCAATTTGATCCTCACCTCCCGTGTGTGCGATCAGCCCTGACTTAACCCTGACAGCGTTCTGTGGCACGCGTTCTGGTTCGGCGTTGGACGAGAGTAAAATAGTCCAGCAAGCTGGCTGGGGTCTCGGAAATAAAGCGTTTTTCTTCTAAAAAATATTTGTTTTCAAAAGCGTGATATATTTCCATCACAATACTCTTCTGAATAAAGTCAGACGCCGTTACCGCCAGCCACTACTTTTCTGTTCGTTCGTATCACTGCGCGGCGCCCTGTAGAACGCTAACCGACGCACTGCAGCCA
Source organism: Festucalex cinctus (assembly GCF_051991245.1). Lineage (NCBI taxonomy): Eukaryota > Metazoa > Chordata > Actinopteri > Syngnathiformes > Syngnathidae > Festucalex > Festucalex cinctus. Next base: position 24,219,224 of record NC_135424.1, read on the forward strand.
GCTGATACTTCCGCCTGAAGTTGTTTGCCTTTTCGGCGGAAGTATCAGCTAGCTGGCTGCAGTGCGTCGGTTAGCGTTGTTTTGGGCAATGTTTTGATTTAAAACCCGTAAGACTCACCAAGTGTAGTATCCAGAGAACACATACAGAGCAAACATCTGTCACAAGGATTCGCAGAAGTTGAACTCTTCGAAGTTGTTTGCAGCTTTTCACTTGTTCTTCAGGACAAAGCATGAATTTCATCAGTTTTGCAAGTGAAAACAGTCATTTGTGATAATTACAGCAATCTAGAGATATACAGTTGACGTTAAACCCGGGTTTACATCGGATGCGGTTGCGGTGCGGTTGCGGTGCGTTCCGGCGACGCAAGCAATTAGATTCCATTCATTCGAATGGTGCAGTTTACACCGCTTGCGGGTGCGTTGCGTGTCGACTGCGTCTCAGCTGCGGCGTGCCGCAGCCCTTCCGCAAGGATAGACCTATTTTCTATTTTTGCCGGACGCCGCAGCGGTAGGCCTCCGGCAAATGGCAAGCTAGCACAAAACACATCGAGCGGGACAGGAAGACCGACGCAGTTTCAAAATAAATTTCCGGTTACCTTTCAAGATAAAACACTCGCCAGCTCCTATTTCGCAAGCATGCTAGCAAAACGTGATGTGGGCGTAGACGGCCCTGGAGTTAACGTGCGAGGTGCTCATTCACGGTTTAGACACCAGCGAACATGGACGAGGAGAGTTTTATATTGGAGGTAGAAAGCCACAAAATAAAAAAAGTCCACCTCTCTTTCTGCTTCTCTTTGAGCACAGACTTTCTGTGTGTTTGTCGTTGTTTTTAATGCCACATGATCGCGCGCGGTCACGCGAGACACGGCGGGAAGTGGTCGGCGACGGAGCTGCCGGACCGCAGCTGTGCGGAGCCGGTGTGGAATGGCCAAAAAATTGACACGTCCGGAGCACGCAGTCAAGACGCACCGCACCGCACACGCAACCGGTGTAAACCCGGGGTAAGTATTGCATCATCGACCAATGGAAATAGACTAACCTATAGATAGTGCTGACAGTAGATGGGAAATCAACTTGCAGTTTATTGACAAAGCTCTCTGTCAAACGCTGGATACTGGCCTTTTCTTTATTCTGTTGGACACAAGTAATACAGTATAACTGAAATAAAGGCCTCAATACACCCATCAGCCAAATGTGACTGACGCCTACTACTTTTGGCGTCGGCAAGTCATGCCAGAAAAATCACAGAAGTGCACACGGCAAGAGATTGACACCGACACAATTATTAAGCTCCCTCTGCTCATGCGTCAGATGTAATCCCCCTCCATACAATCAGCAGCAGTAATCCAGGGCTCTACACTAACTTTTCAGCTGGTAGCACTGGTGCGAGTAAGAGTTTTAGTTGCTCGTACAGCACAGGATTTGGTCACACCATTTTTTGTGGAGGTACAGCATGACCTTAGGCATACACAGGCTCGATATATTTGCAAAATATTGGAACATGTGTTTTGCCTGCAACAGCAGTGGCTATCAAAACAAGTTAATAATTTTGTATAACTTAACTAAAGTGAACATTATTTTGTTTAGCTCAGTAAAAGTCAGTGCTTTTTTTTTTTCCTTTCACCTGCTCCTCGGCTGATGTTCCCTTTTCATCTTTATCGTTTGATTTGGCACCTTCCGCTGGCCCTCCTTTACCACCATCATTCTCCTCCTCATTTTCGTTGTGTTTTTAGAAAATAATCAGCAATAGACCGCATCATTTTCTTTTTTTTAATTCGCTGCGGCTTTTCCATTAGCCCCGCCCGCACGTTACCACACCACGCCACAGGTAACTACACTACACCCGCCTCCATTGCTTTTACATTACAGTAGGCGCGTGGCGGGAAGGGGTGGGATTTGAACTGTCCAAACCAAGCTTGCATTCACCAGTTGAACCATATTTGCACTTTAATATCGACCGTCATGGATGAAATATTGCGATTCACGACCGGCTCGTGAAGTTCTTTCTGAATGGAGAGCTCTGCTGCTGGAGCTCTTATTCAAGTGAATGGAACACACAAACAGCCAGCGTTGTCTACTCGCTATTTTGTTTAAAACCACAAACATTACAAATCAATCCACAAGTACCTTTTAAATTGTAAAGATAGTTCAGCGTTGTTGTAAAACATATTTATTGTACATGCTGTATTTTTATGACTGTGGTGAAGACAGGCGGGAGCCTTAAGTTCTCTCGCATAAAACAAGGAAATGGGCGTGTGCTACGTCGTTGCTGTGGGTCAATCAGATGACAGTTGATGACACGGCCCTGCTCGTCCCCCGACGACCGGCGCTGCAGAACCACTGCCGATAGGGTTCTAAATAGCGATTACAACGGAACCGCCCGGCCCCGAAAAAGTTCCTTGGTGATGCTAACATCCTGTGCCCTATCAAGAAGTAGCCAGCCAATCACATTGCAGCTGGTCATGTTTCCCTCAAATCCTACTGAGTTGGAGCGCGGCAGCGCGCTCTCATTGCTGCGGGAGAGCCACCGGAGGACACGCCGACTTTCGAACGTACGTTTTAAACAGTGCAGAGGGAGCATTAATGCATTCACGTCGTGCGAGCGGGATTGTTTTTTCACCAGCACGCACTTGAAAGTTGCCCGCATTTGCGAGTGAAATGCTCGCACTGTCGAGTCCTGTAATCACTATTCCTCATTGTTAGAAAACGGCAACGAGAAAGTACTTATGGGAGTGGGTTATAAAAATGTAAAATCCCATCAGGCGAGATGTGTCACAAGATTGAGTCCACGAGAACGAGACAATTTTTGCAAAATTTATATTACAAAATATGTCTCTTGGAACCATAAAATTTGTTGCCCATTTGTTGTCTCCGGTCTTGAGATGATACATGCCAAGTTTGAAGTCAATCGGATGAAAACTGTTTACAAAGGGGCAAAAAGTATGATCACAGTGAATGTGCCAAAATGGGCCAAAATTGGACATTGAAAAAGTCATAGCTCACTTCCTGTATATTTTAGCTATATGGTCCCAACAGACTTTTTTGTGCATCTCAGGGTGCTACACGTGCCTGCCAATTTTCGTAGCACTAGGTCAAATGTGCCGGCATTGGTTTTTATTTTTGCACGCTAGAGGGCGCTATAGATAGAACTCCATAATGTAAAATTTTTCACCGGGCCTGAAGAGTGTTCAAAGTTTGTTGAGCTTTCATGAATGTTTGGGTATCCAAAATCGCGATCGTTTACGGAGGAAGAGGAAGAAGAGAAAGAGGAAGGAGCGAAAGAGGAAGGAGAGGAAGAGGAAGAAGAGGAAGAAGAGGGGAATCAAGATTTTATTTTTTGGCCATATCGCCCAGCCCTACTACCATGTATGCTACAAACATTTGTTAACACAAGTTCTGTTTTTTCGTTTCCCAGAAAATCAGAGATTTCGGTATAAATTGATTGACGGAGCTTACCTTAGTGTGCAGGTTTGGCGTGAAAACAGAAAGGACATTGAAGATATGGTTATAATAGGCTATTTCTTTTGCAGAATAGTCCCTCATTGGCCTCACTGATATAATGTCACCATAGCGCGAGTCTGAGAAACTCTGTTAAAACAGACAAACAGCAATTTGTTAGTAAACTTTAACCTCCAATTAATATCCACAGATATAAACTACACTTACCACGTCTTGAGCTAGCTGTGCTCCTCTGCCCAATGATATATTAGTAAGAAGTTTAACAGCCAACCTGGTGCAGTTGTCTCCGAACATCAATTTACTGTAGCCTTCACAACGGGCTGTGTGCACTAAAAGATGCTGTCTTTAATAAAAACACACAGTTCAAATTTTGTTATATCTTTTCATGATGTTACAGAGTTAACATTTCTATACGATTAAATCTCCTACCTAACATAAGGTCAAGTTAAAAGTCCCCTTTCCCCAGTCTTTCCAAATCTTTCACAAATCACTGCGCCAGCAGTGGTTGAATGTCTATAAACAAAAATGGCCACACCACACGAGCTATGAACCCATATTTGCCTATGGAAGCGGTTGGAATGTGCTGCTTTTAATGGTTCGAACTCAAGTTAAATGCTATAAAATTACATTGTTCAATCAATTTAATATTTTTACATGTTAAATCGGGCTCCTTTATTTTCACCTTGTAATTTAGTATAATACAGTATATTACATACAAGGGGGAAAAATGTCGGGTAACTACTTCATAGAAGAAACGTGTCTGAGCCAGTAGAGGGTGGCACGCCATACGCATGCGCAAATGACCAGAATGGTAATGCCTCAGCTTTCAATTTGAGCATGGGGAAAAAAAAAAATCTGCTATAGCAATGCAAGGAAAAAGGTCATGACAGCAACAAGGGCAAGCCAAAAATCTTTTCTTAATCAAAATTAATTTTAAAACAAGAATATTTTTCAGCCCTTTAATAGAACATGGGTTCTGTATAAAGCACTAAAGGCCACATTTTTGTGAAACCTCCTAAAGCTGAATGTTTACAGTTCAAATTACATTTGTATTGTTTTATTTAAATTCCACTCTGATTGTGTACAAAGGCAAATAATCCAAATGCTTCTGGACACAACTGTAAATAAAGGATTAATATACGGTACCTTAACATGCTCAGTAATTCTTCTTTAGCTGTGAGTGTTTTAGAAGAGTCAAAAAGCTGCTGTAGTAACTGAGTTTGGCACTCTTGGACATAAGGTGAAGTTTCATGCTTCTGCTCTGGTGTCAAACAGCTAGAGCTATTATTGCGAATGAAGTGATCCACAGATGCTTTGTAGGAACTTTCTGGTTGCGGTGGGGAAGAAGGAGCCATCACTACAACCGAACCAGGGAGGTCAAATACCTATAAAGTGAGCAGAGTAGAATCATGAATCTAATTTGGTTTGTTAAAACCATGTCTCGGGTTCATTTTAAAGAGGGGGAAAAATGATGGCGCAGTCGAAAAACTTCAGTGAGTTGTTCTTTTTATTTACCCCAACACTGCATCCAAAAAAGTGAAAAATATTTACAATGCAAGTCCAGTGCAGGGAAAAAACAATTCCAAAAATATTTACAACTTCTTTTTGGTCGTTTCTACAACTTACTGTGGCAGCTCAACCCTCACCCTCACCATCACACTTCCCTCCTCCAAATAACTTCAGACTCCCTTAAATACGCTATAGCCCCTCCCCCTGGACAAACCATTTAGAAATTAAACAAAAAGTAACAAAAAGCAAATAAAGCATATGTAAATATAAATAATATCTACAGCATAACAAAAATCCTCCATTTAATACCCGTAATTTATTCCCTCAAAAAGAAAGCAAACTCAACTAATAGATCTACTACTGTTATGGTTCAGTCCAAAGTCAGGTGACAGCTGAAGCGCGGCAAAATATGCTATTTAAGTTCAATGCAGGAAGTGCTTCGGTTTGGTCCAGTGTTCATTGTCCCACGACCCCGCAGAATGCGGGCGAGCATCCACGGTGCGGCATCATGCGCCGGCGTAGAGTGTGCCCCTTCAGCACAAACAACGGGGAAGATAAATGAGTCCGGGTGAGAGGTAAGCAGTTTGTGCAGATGTCTAATACGGGGGGAATACATGTCGGCTGTGTGAAAAACAGTTTAGGCGGAGCTCGTCTCCGCGGGAACGAGGAGCGAGCTGCGCGCGCTCACGTAGGCTGCCCCTCTCAGCCAGACGGCAGCGCGCCCAGTCGGAGAGTGGCGGACAGTTACTGGCGCTCCGTCACAAACTAAAACAATCAATCTAATTGAGACATTACAGAACTTTAGACACGCCGCATTGGCAGACACTGGAGAGGTGTTGCGGGCATGTCCCAGCGGCAGGAGGCCCTAGGTACGACCCGGAGCACGCTGGAGAGACTTCAGCTGTTTCTCAAAATGTGTTCCTATGTCCTTGTGATCTCGTGAAACGTCATCAGTCACGGTCCAAGTATTGTTCCAATTGAAAGTACGCATGGAATACCCAGATGTTGTTCTTGCCAGCTTGATGAGACCAAGGATGAATCGGCTGTTGCTTGTGAATGCTCGGCTACGAAAATATCCCAAGATGCATTTTGTGTTGCTATCGCGGAATTCGTCCACACAGCTGCAGAAAATTGATGGATGGTCACAGAAATAACTTGAATCTGACAAAAGTAATCAAAAATGTAAGGAAAATTGAAAGTCAGGCATTGCTTTTGAACTGAGTACAACAGTGTGTGTTTTGGCCCACTCTTCAAGAGCAAACTGCTCTGGTTGTTTCTGGTTTGAATTGTGCTTCTCCAGGTGGCATGTTCAGCTCCTTCCATAGATGTTCAAGCCGACTTTATATCAGGGCTCATAGAAGGGCACTTTAGAATAGTCCCATGTTTTGCGCTTTGGCATTGTTAGGTGTTTTTAGGTGTGCTTTGGGTCATTATCCTTTTCTACAACCCATGACTTGTGGCTGAGACCAAGCTTTTCTGACAGCAGGCAGCACATTTCTCTCTGGAATATCTTGATAGTCTTGAGATGTCATTCATCGTTTCATCCCACCTTTCCACAGATTCAAGACACTTTGTAGAGTCTCTGTGCCATATGTAGCAAATCAGCCCCAAATCAGTAAGAGTGATAGCCGTTATCCCGATCAACTAATCAGCGTCCTGCTTTAGTCAAAGCTTGTGTAAGAGAGACATGAGAGAGACTGTCCGGTTTATTCCCTTCCCTAAATCCTCAAACAACTACGAAAAATGCATGCGCTGGATCAAACTTTGTGGAAGACCACACACACACGATCAGTCGAATCCCTCCAAAATGACCAGAAACTACAGGGTGTTCCAAAAGCCTTGGGCACATCTGAAGTCCCCATATCTCCTTAACTGTGAATGGTAGTAAGATAAAAGTTGTGCCATTTTAAAGCTAATTACATTAAGTTTTTTGTAAGGCTATTGATTTTTTTTATTTCTTTTCAGACCCATTAATGGCGTTCACTCAACCAGAAAAGGCGTTTTGTGTGCTTGAATTTGCAAAAACTGAATCATGGACTGTTGTTCAACGTGCATTTCGCAGAAAATTTGGAAAGGAGCCACCAGAGAGGAAGTCCATAGTGAGATGGCATGGTAAATTCATAACGAATACCCAAGAGACATGGATGAGCTGAAGGCACGAATAACAGAAGCTGTCGCAAACATTGACAATGCAATGCTGGGACACGTTTGGCAAGGATTTGACTATCGGCTTAATGTGTGTCATGTGACCAATGGAGCTCACATTGAACATTCTATGTAAAAATTGAGATTACAAGCTTTCTGAATTTACCAGATGCGTTATTACATCCTTAATAGTTTCCGAGATATTCAATGTCAAAATGTGCCCAAGACTGTTGGAACACCCTGTACTACGTCTGCACTAATGTAATGTTCTCCCTTGTTGTTTTTAGCTAAAGGCTAACGATAGCTCCGGGTAGCTAACAGTCGGCACGTTTGTTGACTCGCAATTTACTATAAATGCAAACACAACATTGAAACTGTAATATAAATTCATTCTCACCGTGCTTGACAGGAATAATGTCTAAAAACTTTGGTATTGCCGACAATCGGTTGAAGTGAGTGAGGCAACTCTTTCTTTTCCTGACTTCTGCTGCAGCAGACAGCGATGCGTATTTCCTTTTGTTTTGGGGCAAAATTGCATGGTGAGGGAGTGAAGATACCCTTCACTAAAAAATTTAAAACCCTGCTTGCTTGCTTCAAATAGAAATATCGGTGTCCTGAAAATACCTGACCGAGAAATCACGAGGAAGTTTTGACAAGTTTGCCGTTACTGTAAATGCAATTCAGCTTATCTCGACCAGTAAATGTCGGAGGGCGCTGCTCGTCGCATTTTGTGGGCGGAGAGGGGCCTGCCACGGTAAGGTCAATTGGAGGAGACACCTTAGTTCAACATGTCCCTATGGTCAAATTATTTTCAAACTTTTCTAGGGGTACAATCATTTAAGTCTAGGTCTGTTTCATTAGTTTTTTTTTTTTTTAAACACAATTCTAAAGCAATGCTTCCCTGGAAGTTACGTCATTTGGCCTTCATAGGGCGCAGCCTACAAATGTGGACTCAGCTGCAGTGTCCTGTGCAGGTAGCATGGAGAGACAATGGGGGACAAAATAATCTTGTCTGAGGCACCCAGAGCTGTACTACAACACAGCCAGAACTGAGCCCAAAAGGAGCAGACTTAGCGAATGGCGAGCAACAAAGTTGGTGTATCAAGTCTGTGTATTTAATTTTTTTCAGCTGTTGATCTGTAAACCAAGATATTGACAGCATTTATAGCATTAGCCAACAATTTAGCAAAACCACTGGCCAACTTATTGTCAAGTGATGTTCATACTTTTTTTTTTTTTTTTTTTTACACTAGTGGAACAAGAGCATGCCCTTTGACATTGTAGTGTGGCGTGAATGAAGCAGCTATATTTCTAGTATCCAGAGATCAAACTGCCCACCAGAAACGCAAGGCGACACAATGTTTGACCTTTGCTTTGATCATAAGGGTGATACCAACCGGCAGAAAAGGTTTTGTTCGTTAAGCTGGTCGCACATAGATCAATCTGATCTGAAAGAGGGTTTCAGATTGTTATGTGATTAAACAGACAAGTCATCTTATATCACAGCTAACCTTTTCCAGAGGCACGATGTAGAAGGGGAATCCTGCGCCTATAAAAATCTCTTTCATCTTTTCCACTGTTTGCTGTCTCTCCTCCACAGACTGATTCAAAGCGCCGCCCTCTATAAAAACAAACACATTCAGTCTTATTTCTGCAAGCAAGCACAGGACTGTGCTCAGCTTCAAGTTTGACTACATTTTACCATCAACGTAGACAATGCCTGGCATGAATCGCAACTTCTTGTGAGCATTCTGACTCAAACCCTGGAAGAGGGGAAGGAAAGATAGTTTAAAAAAAAATGGTTACAAGCAAAGCTTTAATTTGTATTTATTTATACAGCTGTTAGATTATAGGCAGTTTTATGCTTGGCTTTTGATAAGGAATATTGTTGTCAAGCAACCATGCTTGCTTTGAAACTCCTAGCCCCCATCATCAGTATTGGACAATTAAGATGGACAGTGACTTTAAACTGGACCGGCAAATTGCAGCTGTTGTCAAATCCAGCTTTTTTCATCTTAGGCAGCTGGCAAAGGTAAAAAATCTCTTATCTCAGCAGCACTTAGAATTAGTAATCCATGCCTTTGTTACATCTCAGCTGGATTACTGTAATGCACTTTATTTTGGGATCAGCCAGTCCTCCCTGCAGCGTCTCCAGCTTGTCCAAAATGCTGCTGCTCGTCTCCTTACTGGTGCCCATAAGAGGGAGCACATAACCCCTATCCTGGCCTCTCTTCACTGGCTGCCCATGAAATTTAGAGTCCACTTTAAGATTCTTCTATTTGTTTTCAAATCTCTCAATGGTCTTGCCCCACCTTATCTCGCCGAGCTCTTGCACCCCTACACACCTGCCCGGTGCCTCAGGTCAGCAGACCAGACTCAATTGGAGGTACCGAGGGCGAAGCGGCGGCTTAGAGGAGATCGAGCCTTTGCTGTTGCCGGTCCCTCCCTTTGGAACGACCTTCCACTAAATATTAGGCAATCCCCCTCTTTATCCTCTTTTAAAACACATCTGTATTCTTTGGCTTTTGGCGCACCATGAGACTTGTTCTTGGTGTTTTGTGATGTGTATGAGTTTGATGTTTAGTCTACTTATTTATGCATTTATTCACTCACCTACTTTTTATTAATTTACTGATGTAAAATGCATTTACTTGTAAAACAAAAAAAACTTGTATAGCACTTCAAAATGTTTGCTTTGTTCTTGTTTTGTTACCTTATTCTTTACTGCACAACTGATATTTATGTTTATGTGCATCACTTTGTATACAGCAATGCCTGTTCTTAAAGCACTTTATGAATAAAGTTGAGTTAACTTGTAATGTGTATTACATTTCATATGACAAGTTACTTGCATTTGAAAGCAATATGTTTCTTTACAATATAACCGTCTGTGTTTCGTTGAGTAACAAGTTACTCTAAATTGAAGTTACTTTTAACTTAGTTTTTCTTAAATTCAGGATTAATTGATTTAATGATGATTTCTAAATTTTACACGGTAAATGCAAAATTTCCAACTGGAGCTGGTAAAGTTAATTTGTAATGAGGATACTTAACTAGATAGTGTGGGGTGACGTTAAATGTTTCGACTATGCTGGGAGATCACTGCCTTTAGTTAATATTTGTATCATTTGAAAGATGTTTATGTGTATATATATATATATATATATATATATATATATATATATATATATATATATATATATATATATATATATATATATATATATATATATATATATATATATATATAGGGAATAACCCCAGACATTTAAAATAAAAAACGATTTGGCAAGGTACAACCCAAGATAAACCCCGTATTATATGAATTTTGGACCCAAATACAAATCTGCTATAAGTGAACCACAAAGTAGTGAGGGACCACTGTATTACCTCATTACTGCCTAAATACTGTAATATATTAATGTACTGCGTAACAACCCCCAACACTGCCCATCGAAATGGTCCTTGCAGGTGGAAAAAAAAAAAAAAAAAAAAAAGTTAGCTAGTGGTGAATTCTTTGTCAATGATATGTTGACGTTGGTCTGTCAGCGTAATGTAGTATTGACACATTACGGCCGTTGGGCAATCATAGAGAGTATATGGGCCGAGTGTCCACCCACCCACTACCCACTTCACATGTTGGAAGTGGACATGTTACAGCCTTTGGAGTGCCCAAGAGAAAAGGCATTTATGTCTTTGAGAGAATTGACAAGATTTGACAGGGAACATCCTCATTTACGGGTTGCTCAACTAAGAGTGCATAAATTCCATCGGAGTACACAAGTGATACACTTTGGTCGATGAGAGGATCTGCACAGCCTAAAAAGTGTGCAGCTGCACGCCTTCTCTGACTTAAGCACATGGGAGAATTTGCCCCCTTAAAAGGTACACTCAGTATTATACAGTGGCATCTAGTGGTGAAACAATAAATCATTCGAAAAAAACAAACAATTGTTTGTGTTAGTAGTATGTAAAAAGATATGTTGTATCGCATAAACGTACTTTTTTAAAATATAACGGTTAGTCTAGAAATCGCAAATTATCTTACATGTCCGAGCCGCGGCTTCTAGTGTCCGCCATGTTTTGCCGCCATCTTTCTGCTACGGGTGCCGTCAACGATAAATTTCAGCGCTCCATTTCTTAACGCGTTTTTGGAACGCCTTTGCAGACGCACTTCCGGTTTGTATGGCGACCGCATGTACACGAAGAAGAAGAGTTTCCGGTCCCCGAAGAGAGCATTATCATTGCTTTGGGAATTTATTTTATTTTAGCGCGACAAAACAAGAGTTTATATTGTAGCCGCATTTGCCAGATGGAGAGAAATGAGGAACAGACTAGGTTTGGGACGTGCCGGTGCCTTCGACTGCTTTCTACTTGACTGGTAAGTAAGAGTACATTTGTGTTTACGTTTTGAGAGCGAGAGAAAAAGTATACATCGTATTAATTAATACGATGTTCGTACCTTTGTTTTACGATCACTGTATCTGTTGATTAGCAACTCCGCACCACTCGAACGATTTCGTTATGAAGCTACTTGCTTTGAAAAAAAAAAAAAAAAAAGATTCCCGCTGGCACGTTATATTTAGAGTAAATGCGTAAGTTATTGTGTAATGTAATGTAACTGTGATTTCGGAGGTATATTTGCCCATAACTTCAATGGAGAATCTAAAGCATACTGTATTAGTGGAGGAGTTGAAAATTATTTTCGTTGTGGTTGGTGAAAATAGTGTTCTCGAAATAAATTTTCGGCAGGGAATAACTTTCTGGACTTAAATGCTGGCTGTACCGTAAGCACTGCTAGAGTCTGAACTCTCTCACTCAAGTGTGTACTGGTCCATTGTGTAATTGGGTGCACAAGAATTTACAGGCTGCTACGTTTTCCACGGAAACTCGACAAGCAAGCAGCCTTTGCATATTCTATGCAGTCAAGTTACTTTTATCTAGCTAATACAATGTTTTGGGCCCAAAAACTAAAGATCTTACCTCTATTTTGGGGGCTTTGTTGGAAAGTTGGTGACATATAGTAGTATCATCAATTATTTTATTTTATTTTATAATTTTGTTTTTGTTTGTGTCACACTAGATCAACAGCCAAACTTGAGGGCTTCCAGAACCATATTCTGATGTATACAAGCATTCATGCACCGTTTAAATACATCACCGACCTGCAAGAAAAGAAAATATCAAGGGGAGAGTCAGCAGCCATATTGGAATGCCCCGAATGAGGACACTTGAATGGAGGACCCCAGAAGGCTTCGGTGTTGTACCACCAGTATCTCCACCTACCATATCTGAGCTGCAACAAACTGAAGTCAGCCGACGTCTTGGTATGTCATTTACATATGGACGGTATTACACACTACATGAACTTTTTGTGTGAAGCAATACGGAATGGTCACATGTACAAGCACCACTTGTTTTACACAGGACCTGCTGACCAGGTGTCTGAAGCCATGGAGTGACTCCTCCCTCACTTTCCTCAGCAAGCCTTTGAAGAATATGATATCATCGTTGGTGGGAACATGCCCTCACTCCATAACATGTACTTGTGCAGTCAAGGAGCATGTCAAACTTAATAAAACCAGCAAACATTGAAGTGACTTCATTTTTACTGCAGTCTGTTCACACAATCAATGGACAAGCCTTCCTTAATTTTCCCCCAATAACATCATAGAGTAGGCGAAAAGTAGTGTTAGAGATCATACTATGTGTTCGGGAGAGTTTGAGGAATGTTGCAATGTTAATGGGGGACAATGTCAGCACACACACACACACACACACACACACACACACACACACACACACATCATGGTATTGAGGTAATCAGATATTTTAGCTGTGTACAACACATACCTGCTCTGTAACACTACTTTTGGCCCAAACCTGTATGTCTATTTTCCATATTTTGAAATGCACAGCGTATTGGTAAATTTCTGGAACAACTGCAATTCATGTAGCTCATTATATTCTAACAGCATTTTTTTTTTTTTTTTTTAGTTAATATGTTCATTTCATGTAGACTTTTATTTTACTTTATTTTATTTATTCATTTTCATGTACTGTACCTTACATTCATTGGCCAATGAAGAATTCCTTGTCATTGCAAGCATTTATAATAATTCTCCAGGCTTTTGATGTTTTACATTTCTAGTCATGTAAAATAATGTTAGGTTAGGTGTCGAATGAACACTGCATGTTGACGCCAAAGGAAATAGTATTTTTTAGTTATTCAAAATGTACAAATTAACACACAACAACAATATACAAGTTATACAAACTACAACAACAAGTGTCAGACATGGACTAATTATATGCCAGGTAAAAAACCTTTGTATTGTCCTCGAGGATCTGGGAAAGTGTCACTTATTTGCCACAAGTCACCAAGGTGCTGCAGTCTGGGATCCAGGTACAGGAAATCATGGTGGTGCTGATGTGTCAGCAATGTGTCAAAAAGTATTTCTTGGTGTCAGTCTATCAGCTGGACTTGGATATCTTCATGTTCCTCCATGGTCATTTCCTGTACGAGTCTCTGCAAGAAGGTAACAATTGCATGTCAGATGAGGTACCAAACAATGAACTGAAAGTCACTGAGCCAATGAAGTACATTATTACATGAGCAAGACTATTTGTGAAAGCCATGTAAATTCCTGCACATCGAAGTACAAGGAAGCTGTTGTATCTTCAAGCAAAACTAATTAAGTTGCTTAGTGATATTTATTAGGTAAAATTGTTCAACATGGTGACAAATCGATATCTGAGTAAAGGGTTTCAAATGTTTTTGTAAGCAGCACTTTTCTGAGTGGTTAGTAGCAACAAGACACGGGGGGGTTTACGAGTCTGAGTTGCAGATGTGTAGTTCAGTTAACACCATTATTTTTGTACGATATACTAAACATATCAGCAAACGATGTAATCTAAATACCACATATTCCAAGCAAAGGTATGTTTTGAGCCATTCACATGCATGCTCGAATGGAATTATTTTTCCATGATGACATAATTGTACGTTACGAGACACCGCGTTCTGTTCCGCGTTCTCTTCCTCGTCGTCTCCCTCGCCCTCTTTGAGATGGTCCACATGTCTATAAAACGTATAACATAACTGTGTGTTCTCTGTTGCATGGTTTAGTTGCACTAACAAATATGAACATAGATAGCCATTATCATTAGCTGACGTACAGTATTTCCTAACAATGCCGACAAAAATATTAATTCTGAAATTAAATGACTAAATCACAAATATTAGGGATCTGTACAGTATGTCTAACAAATGCAATTCACTTACGTCATCACTCGAGGGAATACCAGAAGTTGTTTGCGTTCTGTTCCGGTGAAATTGGTGGTAGGCTGTTGAAGTAGGGTCTCTCTGGGACGCCGTAGTTCGTGTGCTTAAAATCATTGCATTATCTTGTTTGACCGATAGATGGCGGTCGTGAGCTACACACTGGGGCTTTAATAGTGACCATGATAAAGTCTAAACTTAATATTGGCTCATCATCAAGGACAAGGAAAGAGGGCGCTCCATTTCAACAAGGCAGCAAAATAAACATCAAACATGTAATAATTCAAACTTCAGCTAGTTTGACAAGTGCACATTATGAAGGTCCCTGGAGACAGTGTCTTGTTCAATTACTGAACACTATGTTGAACAGAGTTTGACCGTCTTCCAATGTCAGCCGAAATAAAAATTAAATTATGAAGAGCTTTTGGAACTACCATCTTATTCAAAAACTGTTTAACATTTCGGATTGTCATCACAATTTTCCAGGCAGCTTTGGGGAAGTGGATATCACACCCCACAAAATAGAAGATAATGAGTCAAGATAGTCTTAAGCAACATCAAATAATTGAACCTTTGCTGATTTAAATCAGAAGGGGAACTCAAGCTTTAGTTTCCCAGCTGGAACACAATAATTCATAGTGATGACAAAAATGGTGCAGATATAACCTCTTGGACTTGTCTGAGCATCGAAGAAGAAGAAGCACCCCCAGAGACAGCCAACAGCACCTAAAAGTAGAAGGAAAAAAAAAAAATCATAGGAGTGTAGTTGAAATAAAACACTTCGGCCTGATCCTCTGCATCTCCTCTGGAACTGAGTTAAAACTTCACAGTTCACACACGCGGAAACTGCTCTGGAGACGCCAGCACAATTGTCAGAATACAGAGAAATGACCATGATGCAAGGAATTGCAGAGTTGGCTTACCGGTTGAAACAACAATTGGAAAAAAAAAATTAAGACTTCTTATGCTTATCCTGTAATGGCCAGAACTCCCTGCGATAAGAGTTATTTGTAAGCCGGCGGGACTTTCCTGGTTAAATAAAAGGTTAACTAAAAACTTCAATATGCCATAACATCTAAGGAGAAACGACTGTGGCCTAGGGGTGCAACAGTAGCCTACGCTACAGTCCGTACTTCGGTTTTTGGGCCACAATTTTGGTTCGGTTTCAGTAGGTGATTTGTGCGTATAACTATTTTTCCCCCAAAATTCTCTATTTTGATTGTCAGCAAAGACTGCATTGTGCAACGACAGCTTTAAGACTATACCGTAGTATAAAATATGTATACGAAATAAAATAATAATAATAAACATACAAAACATCCATGTAGATCAGGGTGATGACGCTGGAGATGCTTGTTCATGTTTCCTTTAAAACTAGTGTTGTTACGATACCGATACTGGTATCGGCAGAGGCGCCGATACTGCATTAAAACAGTGGTATCGGTATCGGTGAGTACTCACAAGTAACATGCCGATACCATTAATTCCAACGCTAATATAGGATTTTGGATGCAGCATCTTGTGTCTTGCTGGTGCACGACATTCACTGATATGTGACATGCTCACTGCATGCCGATCAAAAATATCCTATTGGCCCTTGAATGCTCTGAACCAATGGCAGGACAGCTTTTTCATGTTGAGGGGGAAAAAAAGCTAACAACCCATAGGTATCAGTATCGGCCGATACTGCAAAGCTAGGTATCAGGATTGGTATCGGGGGCCCAAAACTGGAATCGGAACAACACTACTTTAAATCATTTTGGCCTGAAGCGAATGGGCTCTTTGCACAAATCCACTGCTTCCTGAACTCAACACCATTCCTTCATTTCCTGTCTTTCATGAGTGGACAAGCTGATTAATCCAGGTGTGCCTGATCTCAATAACTACAACGACATTGGCCAGACACCTGGATTAATCAGTTTGTCCACTCATGAAAGACAGGAAACAAAGGTGTGGTATTCAATTCAGGAAGTAGTTGAGCTGTGCAAAGAGCCCATGGTCGCGCTTCTGCCTTTGTTGTACCAAAGTAGTTAGCCTTGGAAAAAATCTTATAACTTTTACCATGTAAAAGTGCCGATTTTTCGAAAATGTTGATTGTTCCTAACCCTAACCATAACCTTAAACTTCAAACATGTGGAAGAAATCCGAAAAAAAAATAATTATCATTCATCGGTTGTTTGAGCTTTTTCTATCTATACTGAGATTTTCTGTGTACATGGTCTTTGAACGCACCGAGAGTCCATTGTAGAATGACAGCGTATTCTTGCCTTTCTTTCTTTATCTATGATAAACATTCTTTTTCTTGTTACAAAACCTTGTCTCCAAAAGTAAAAAAAAATTGTGTTTCCACTTCTGTGTGAGGGGATGAGTGACCGGAACCACAACATTGGACATTAGTTCCCGGGGGAGGGCTTTTCCGCAGCAGGCCGTCTCGCTTGTGGACACCGGAGAGGCACGGACACACACAGTGGCCTGCAAAGCGTCAATACTGTCCAAAATTTACTGTAGAACTGAAAACCTGAAGTCCATAAGGGCGTATTGTCCCATGCAGGGCGGACCGAAAGGTTCGGTCTAAGACCGAGAACCGTTGCATCCCTGTGGTACAGACTAAATGGACTGTTATATGATGTCATGCCAAGAGTAGCAAGAGCCCGCAAGAGCCTATTTTGCATGTTGGGATAATTGCTTTGTTTGGATTGTCTTTTCCAACACACAAAAAGAAAGAAAAATTGGTGTATTATCATATTAGTGCAAAGAAAAAACACCATACCTTTTCTCCAGGGAAAATCACTCTGTTTTTGCCCAGTATGGCCCTGAATTTGTGATGGAAGTACTGTTCAAAACAGTCCCTACACAACCAAATACAAAAAAAATGGGTTATATTGCAGGAAAAGTTTGGTATGCCGCCTGGCTAATAACACACTGGGGGAAATCATGATGAATATACACGACCAGTACAACTTACCTGCAGTATTGGTCTCCTGCTCTGATGGCCACAACAGCAATCAGATCCTTGCATTTGACACATTTCTTCGACACCCTACGAGACCAAGTAGTCATGATGAGAAACTTGGTCGGCGAATTACTTCCAAATTCAGCAACCCACAGTGGAACTGACAGGGCTTCTCGGAATTAATCACATTTTAAAAAGAAAACCTTTTTAGAGACAAATCAATAAACTGATAATGACGAGGTAGAAATACCTGAACCTAGGACTAGGGAAACTGTGCAGGAGGTCTATAAAAGGAGAGAAGACACTCCAGAAACAAACTCAGAGAGATGTGCACACAATGAAAATAAAGGTGCAGTGGAAAATGAACCTGAAAGGAGAAGATATCCAACTAGGGACAGAGTGAAACCGAGACACTTAGAAGACTACATAATAGAAGACGAGAATTGTACTGGTGTTCATACCAAGGTTAACTACTGCTACAGATCTGTTTATACTAGGGGTGTCCCGATCCGATCCGATATCAGCCCAAAAACCAGTATCGGATTTTTTCTGTCCATGTCCAAAAATATCCGATATTTGCACACATATATACAGTCCGTTCCAGCTTCCGCCCCTGATTTTCTATTATCCAGCAGCGTCTGCGCCGAGCATGCAGCGCTCACGTGATCAAACAAACAAGCGTGCATGTGAATTAGCTTTTAGCTAACCGAGGAAGAGAGAATGTCGACATTGTGGGAGTATTTTTCATTGAAAAAAGAAAAAGACAGCGGACAGCAACGTTTGTCAAAAGCCGAAGTTCCCCGTGGTGGAAAAGAAAGGGAGAAGTTTAATCTAACCAACCTCATCAAGCATTTGAAAAAGTATCACAAATGAGAGCATGAGGATTTTGAGAAGAGAACCAAGGCGAATAATAAGACAGTCAACGGTGTCGGAATCATTTTCACACCGTAAGAAACTCCCACGGGACGGTAAAAAGGCTTCACGTAAGTATCACTGAAAAGATCGCTGAATTTATTGTGCTTGACGGCAAGCCTGTCAATCGTTAGTACTGTCGGCTTTAAACGTAATTGAGCAGCTCAAGCCTCGCTACGTTATTTCGAGCCGCCACTATTTCGTAGATAAAACTATACCGCAGATGCATGGTGACATTCAAAGGTGTATAGCGGGTTATGTGGCAAATGCTAACCCTGTTAGCTTCACCACGGACATCTGGAGCTCAGAGCAACTTCATTTATCATAGAGGAGCATAGTATAGAAGCAAGCTAATGGGGCGGCATGCTGAAATGCTCATCTTCTTAAAAAAGAATCTCCACATTATGCTTGGTCTGCAGAAAGGGAAGATGGAGGAATAGTGAAATTAACCAACTGTTTTTCTACTTTTATTATAGTCACATATTCATTTTTATTTATTTTAAATTGGAGCTTGGGACACGTTGAGCAGTGAGAGAGTGGCCAATATCGTGTTGGTTATATTTTTTTTTGTCCCGCCCGCCATACACTGAGTATATATATATATATATATATATATATATATATATATATATATATATATATATATATATATATATATATATATATATATATATATATATATTCACATACATTTTATTTTTTTTGTTTACTTTATTCGGGTTATTTCTCAGGTTCCTTTATTTTGTATTTATTTTATTAAAATGCACGACATACTTATTGTTGCAGTTAGGTAATCCAAATTTAGGAATAAACTGGTCATATTTTCTGATACTTAAGGTGCTGATTATTCCTTATTTAAATATCACTTGATCAAGTTTCTTCTAACATTTCATACTAAAACAAACGTATCATTCCTGCTGATATGGTATCGGACTGATATCGGTATCGGACAGTACTTGAGGCTGAAATATCGGTATCGGATCAAAAGTGGAAAAAGGTGTATCGGGACACCCCTAGTTTATACCGCAAAATTTTGAGGCAGCTATGAGATCAACTAACTCTAAAGAATGGGTAAAGCTATGGATGATGAGATCAGCTCATTAAATGAAAACAAAACATTTACGTTAATCCTACCAAAAGGCAAGAAAACAGTGGGGGGTAAATGGGTATACGCTAAAGAGAGATGAAAATGGCAGAGACAAGTACAAAGCACGATTTGTGGCTTAGGTTATAGCCAGAAAATGGGAATAGGGTATGGGGAAACTTTTTCACCCACGGCAAATTTAACAAGTGTTAGAGTGGTATTCCAGAAAGCAGTACAGGAGAATATGCTACTCCATCAGATGGATGTGAAAACAGCATATCTTCACGCTCTCATTGACTATGAAATTTACATCAATCCACCCGGAGGTTATGAAGAAAAAGATAGTCTAGTGTATAAACTGGAAAAATCACTGTACGGCCTTAAGCAATCAGGTCGAAATTGGAACAGAATTTTGTTTAACTGACAACAACTTCACACAAAACCCAGCTGACCACTGTGTTTATGAAAAAGAATCACAGGATGGGAAGGTGATAATTATGGGTCGATGACTTCATCATTGCGGCTAGCAATGATGAGATTTTGAGAAAAGTTAAAGAGATGCTTTCAGAGATTTAATTCATCACTATCCGCCATTTTGGTTATTTACTTTCGCCTCAAACGCTTTCAGGTCGGATCAGGGGAACAACTCTGATATATCCGACTTCCGATAATCTTCAAATGCAGCATAAATACCCACAAGATGAACACTTCAGTGTCACGTCACTTCATTCACAGTCATCCTTCATTTGCCTAAAACACCAACTTTCATAATTGTGTAACGAAGTTTACACAAACAAGTACCTTGGAAACTCCTCCTGCTCCAAGTCATCATGATAGGCTTCGACCACCTGACACATCGGAGCGAAAGCAAACAACCTAATAAGGACCTCGTGGCGTAAACAAATCGCTTTTCGTGAAGCGTGGGTTCCGAATCCAAACAGAAGGGAAGTTTATTTCCGTCTTCGTCTTCTTCTGCATCCGCATCTTCTCAGTGTTCAACAGCAAATTACACGTTTAGGTGCAGTACCGCCAACTACTGACTGCGGTGAAGCTAGCCGCCTCTTCTTTTTAGAGAAGGTGCGATCCAGACGCGATCGGTGACCCCTGCGCCATCGGTGACCCGCATGCGCAGAAGATCGGCCATCTTGGATCACCAACTACGGCAACAACGTTAGAACAAATACCTTTATTTGCCTGCGCGATAATTACAAATTTCATGCATTATAACAAACATCTTGCCTTTGGGATCAGTCTCACGCTCCTATTCGGCAAATTTTATTTGCATAACACAAGAATTTCCGAATCTCTTCCTAAGATTCATATAAATCTGGTGGAATTTCATTTGTATATTAATTCTTTAAAATTGACAAGAAACAAGAATAATACGTATACGTTGAAACTCTTGGTTGCACTTTTTTGTGCCTTATATTATTTTGTGTTTTATTGTTTCGTTAATTTTTTTCATGTTAAATTGTTGATTGATTTCAACCCTATTCTATGATATTGGCCGCACATTGTTCTAAAGACAATAAAAATACAGTACGCCGTTATGGAGAGAAATTTGTGTCTTTATTTTCAATCAAACAAAAAAGGAATTTGCAATCAAAAAAAAATTTCAATCAAACAAAAAGGGGATTTGCAATCAAAAAAAAAATTCAATCAAACAAAAAGGGGATTTGCAACCTCAAATAAATTTTAATCAAACAAAAAAGGGTTTTCATATAAAATAAAAATTTGCAAACAAAAAAAAACATTTCAAACATTTATTTGTATTTTAATAAAATCTTTTGCAAACATTTTTTTCGTTTTGTTTGCGAATCTGTTTTTTGGTTGCGAATCTGTTTTTTGGTTGCGAATCTGTTTTTTGATTGAAACCTGTTTTTTGGTTGCGAATCTTTTTCTGTGTTGTGTGGGCGGGGTCCTCCGTTCAACCGATGATAGAAGCCTTGTCATTGGTCAGCTTGGAAGCCGCTGCGACAACTTTCATTGGTCAGATAGGAATGGGGGTGTGACAATGTTCGTCTGACTATTTCCTGGTTCATTTTGTCCAGTCGCCGCCAGCATCGAGGTAAATATGACACCCCCCACTTCTAGTTTTCCGTTTTGTTTATCTGACATTTATCTAAAAGCAACCCTTGATCTATCATTTATCCGGTGATTTGTTCTAATCATTACAATTAACGTAATCACTCACTCAGCATTGCTTAGCCATGTTAGCTAGCTAGGTAACTGATGGTCCGATACATGAGTCAGTCATGAAGCTATGTTGTTGGCAGTCAAAACACAAATATACGGCTAATTTGGGATAGCTGTTAGGATGAAGTTTTGTTGTTGTTTTTTTATACTCATAAAGAAACCTTTGCATTTGTTTCACATACAGGCAGGGCTGGGAATCGAATTTATTTACACTAGCTGCTTCCCCTAAATCTTGGATGTTTGAAGTAGATTAAATTCGTGATAATTCTTTAATTCTTCTTATTTATTGGTCCTGGTTGTTTACTGTATGAGTCAGATTGAAACAGAAGGGGAATCTGAGTTGTAGGTGTACTTTTGCAATTACACTGACTAGATTTTTTCTTTTAGAGTGCGAGCAGACCAAGGGGTAGAAAATGTAGACATAGCGAGATGCATGTTTACTGTAAGAGGAGCAGGCCAGGGCAGTTTTATTGCTGGTAAAAGCGTACATAACCAGAGGAAAAAACTTTATATGAGTAAAAGTTCTTGGAGTTACTGTAGCTTTCATAAATGTATTTGATATTACAGATCCAGCAAGCTGAAGAGACACGAAGAGACCATCACGGTGAACACGGGATCGTTATACCTGACATCCACTGTCGTTTACCTGAGGAAAGACTTGTTGCTTTACGGCAAATCAATCCAAACAAGGAGTCCTTGAGTTTTGGTCGCGTCATTTATTTGCAGACTCTCAATGTTGCTTCTAGTGCTAGTGTCTCGCGGCCCAAAGGGTCATTTAAATTTATGTAAAAAATGAAAATAAATTCCTGTGTAAAACAGTTTGACTTTTATTTCATAAAAAAAGCATGCATATGAACTAACAACCAGTCAATTATTCAGCATTTTATAGATTTTATACAGACATTTTTCTCAAGAAATGATTGGCCTGCCAACAAGAAATCAAGAAAGCTCAGAAAATGAACTGTTAAACTTAAAACAAACATTTTGGTAGGAACAGCCTGTAATTACTCAAAAAAATGAAATGGATGTGATTTTTTTTTTTTTGCCCTTTCAATTACACTGTGTCAAATCTGGCATCAAAGGTGATAGCAGTCAGTAGATGTGATTTAAAGGAATGGTAATCACTCATATGAGCAGTTGGAAATGTAATGGTGTTTGTGCAGGGGTAACATAATGTGTGACCTGGCATTTGTACCTCACAATTGTGGTCAAAGTTTATTGATATTTTAAATTGCTCTCTGTCTGACATAAGCAGGTGCTTGTGGCCCTGCTCAGTTATCCACAGCATCACCTCATGAAGAGAGGTGACCAACCACCAACTTCATCTTCTGCATCTAAAAAGTAAAGAAAAGTGTGCTTGTTAATTAAGTACCAAACATGTAAAAAAAAAAATTCTGACAAAGTTATGTTTGACACATGTTTTGAACATTATTGAAACAGGAAAACTACAATGAAACAATTACAGGAACTAAATGTATTTATATTACGTAATCTGTCACTTCCTCTGTATTTCAAACACCCAAGACATAATAAATGTAGCAGAGGCTACTTGTTTCAATGACCAGAACTTCTCATAAGTGATTAATAATTAGCATTTTATTAATGTAATGTAATGTAATAAAATAATCATGAATAAGCATAATAACAGCTATCTCAGCAGGCCGTTTATTTGGGCCGTTTCTCGTACCAACAAAACATCACGATTCATGACTAGACTAACCAAAATCAAACGGTTACGTGGCCTGGATCCTAGTAGTAGCAGTGTCACCGCTTTGACGGTGCATGAGTTCCCCCTCTTTTTCAACCTGACTCGTACAGTAAACAACCAGGACCAATAAATAATAATCACAGAATTATCACGAATTTAATCTCTACTTCAAACATCCAAGATTTAGGGGAAGCAGCTAGTGTAAATAAATTCGATTCCCAGCCCTGCCTGTATGTGAAACAAATGCAAAGGTTTCTTTATGAGTATAAAAAAACAACAAAACTTCATCCTAACAGCTATCCCAAATTAGCCGTATATTTGTGTTTTGACTGCCAACAACATACCTACAACCCTACATGATTTGGTACCCTAGGCGAAAATGTACATGGTAGCCCCCCCCAATCCCATAAAAAAAAAACACACACAAAAAAATTATAGATATATTATATTTAATAGCACACCACACAATAAATACCAAATTCCACAAACAAATAAAAATAAGAAAAATAACAGAAGTACAATGCAATGCAACTTTTTATTGCAATTTTTGCAAAATGACAGTATTTAAAACCTCAAAATGTTTTCACTATGTACATTAATAATTGTGTAAGATACAAAAAATAGTAAATGTATCAATATACAAACTTTGATATATCGTAAAACTTTGGCAATAAGGTGATTCACAGATAATGTGAATAGTGTGCAAAAAAACTTCACTAAATAACTTAGGAACATAACGGCAAATACTTAAAATAGTGCACGCCGGGACCTCCTTGCAGCAAAGGCATCAATTGGTGCGTCAAAGGATAGCTGCCTGGATACTTCTTGATTGATGCTGATAAGTGCCACTCTAGTTAGCCGTTCTTGTGACATGGTAGACCTTAAATAGTTTTTTATTAGTTTAAGCTTGGAAAAGCATCTCTCAGCTGATGCTACAGTCACTGATATGGGAGCAGCCACGCTGAGTGCTACCCACATGTTGGGATAGATTTCTCTAAGTTTTTTCTCCTCTAGAAAAACTAAAAGTTCCATGCTTGACATATTGGATTTTGGCCAGGTAAGAAATGACTGCATCTCTGCTAAGAGTTTTTTTTTTTTTTTTTTTATTTATGAGAGTACATATTGCACAAATAAGTAGACCCCGAGAAAAAGGCTTGTTAATTCCAGGCCTAGCAGACATGTTGCTACCCATAACAGTCATGGAGCTCATAGAAAATACTAGATGTAGTCGTTTTTGTTGTGGGTTGCTTTTTTTTTTTTTTTTTTGCATTAGTTAATTTGATTAAATTGAAGATTTTGTAATCTATGCATCCTATTACAACCTTACTTTCATGTTGTGAGTCAAGTGCGTATTCTACAGAAAACATTTTGTCAATATTTTGGAAATTGTTCTTCTGTTTATTGAGATATTGAACATCCATCCATCCATTTTCTTGACCGCTTATTCCTCACAAGGGTCGCGGGGAGATATTGAACAAAATCTTTACATTTTTCAAAGGTGGTATACTCATATATGCTGAGCACTGTACATGATGCAGCAATAGCTGATATAACTGAAATAGTCACCTGGATCTAGAAGATCGAGCTTTGTGTCACTCAAAGTACTGCTGATTGGTGCTTGACTGGCTGTTGCTTCAGCTGTACATGAAACAAAATACATCACTTCAAATTATTTTGGTGTTAAAGCAGGGAAAACAAATCCTTTTTTTCATTATGATAGAATACAATGTCAGAAATTATGGCTGTTTGTATTAAATGCACCATCCATGCACTTACATTCAGTAGCCTCTGGTGAAGATGACACTGAAGGATTGTTTACCACAGCTTCTTTTTGTGTTTGTTTTTTTAATTTTTTAATTTTCTTTTTTTTCCTTTCTGCAATTTGGCGCCCCCTCCACAAGATGGCGCCCTAGGCGACCGCCTAGCTCGCCTGTAGCCTGGGCCGGTGTCGGTACCATATGTATAGGTCGCTTGCACATGTCGTCACTTCCGCCTCGGATTTCTCGTAGTCGCCATGCTGGGTGGCCTCCATTTACGTAGCGATTCGGTCTAACACGTATCTATCACGTTTGTTTTCTGCGTTTAAAATGGTACATTGTTGCTGCATCGTTGGCTGTTCGAACAAAGCCAAGGGGGAAAATGGTCGGTCTTTTTTCCGAATTCCGAAAATAATTAGGAACCAGGGCCTGGAGACAGAGGAGTGCGGACTCCGGGGGGAAGTCGTTACTTTGGGCTCGTGTGTGCAGCGATCACTTTGTGAGCGGTAAGCTTGTTTACCTTTATTTAATGCATGAGGATTAATAACGTTTCGACCGCCCATATATGGGCAAGTTGCTTATGTTTTGGATTCATGAGCAAGCAAGTTCGGTAGTACAAGCTGGCTAGCGGACGTTAGCCGAAAGCTAACATCGAACATTTTCACCCAAGTAGTGCCAGTGCAAAGTGTTTACTGCTGAAATTGGATTGATTAGTCTTGGGCTTTTAATGCCGATAACATGTTTTTTGGTGGCAAAATGTAAACTTGGGAAAAAAAGAGACAGAAGGGGCTGATGCAAGAAAACAGACCCCCGGGGGTGATGCAAGAAAACAGACCCCCGGTAGCCTACACATCATGCTAAAGAACTTATTCACGGCCACCCTACTGCGGTAAAATAACCAGTCTTTCCATATTTTATTTGTTTATATATTTGTTTATTTTAACAGGTCGCCCTGCGCCCGTTTTTCTGTCCAATCATCCCGACTGGGCTCCAACATTAAAGTTGGGTCCCAAGTTACAACATCTATGTCTCAGCCCAGTCGGTGCCAAGATATGAACGTGCACAGGAGAGACAAGCAAAGAAAAGACGACTCGAAGTGGCAGAGATTGTTGCAGTTATGCAGCCAGATGGCTCCACTAACCTGTACCCTCAAGTACTGCTGACATCATTGACTCTGGTATGCCACTCAGAATTCATTACATAATATATTGTATGCATGAGTGAATGTATGTGTTTGTTTGTGTGTGTACACGCACCTTATATTTTAGAGACATTTGGAAGTGTTTATAGAAATAAGTATTTGCCTGTAGCAATGTTCATACATTAAAAAATGCAACAAAATGTGTACATTTCTTTTACACTGACAAAAAAACTATACTACTTTACTATATTAAACCTATTACTGGTACCGTATTTTTTTGTGATTTTTTATTTATTTTTTTCTTTAGGGATCTCATGCCACACCGACTTGATTGCCAATGACATGATGGAAACGAAGGCGAGCATCAAAGCATTGGAGGAGGACAACATGCGACTGTTTGTTTGGCGCTAATAAAGGCAGCGTTTATACAAATTCTATTGTTGGGTTTGTTTACAAAGCTATACATAATACAAATGACAGGATTTGACTCAATGTGCAATATGGTCCCTCTTAAAGTAATGGCATAAATCTCTATTATTTCTAAAAGCACAAAAAATGAAGTGAATAATGATTAGATGTAGTAATTTCAGGGTTAAAAATTGAACTGTTAATTAATGTAGTTTATTTTAGCACAGGTGCCTACCATCCTGAGATGACGGTATGATGTAATGTTGATGGGGTACGCAATGACTTTCATTATGCTATGTACAGAGGAAAAAGTTGCTCTCTTTTAAATTTGTTTAATGTAAGACAAGTACCAGTACTGTGTTTCAGTTTTCCCAATAATCCTTGTTTCACACTTGTCACAAAACCACTGTCCTTTTGGCAGTCTAGATTGGCACACTTCAAGTGATATCATTTGATTTTACAATCTGCTGCAGCACAAAAAACTACTTTATTCCGCATCTTTGAAGTACATGAGCAAGTGGTAGGTGACAGCGGCTGAGCAGGAACACTGGAAGTCCACTGCTGATCTAGTAAATGCTCTCCCGAGCAGTTCAGGTAAGGAGGGGATTTTGGGGAAAAAAAACTGGCTTTTCCAACTGGCCAAAACGAGCGATCTGGGTGGACTCGCTCAATCACACTTTGTCCACACCACAAAGTCGCAGAAGTCCGTCCAGTTAAACTCATCTGTGCCTGAATCTGAAAATATTACAAACATTGTAATGAAAATATGAAACATAGAATTAAATAAGAAACTACAAAAAGTAAAGCCATACATACCTGGTAATACTATTGGTGTTGTCGTGACAAGTGATGGGAATTGTTGCCATCTGGCACCAGACAGAAATTGGGTGTTGTGACAGCCTCCTTAACCGTGAGATCATAAGAAAAGCTGTCAGTATGCTCAGTAGTTACCATGAACACGTTTTATTGTACTGGAAACTGAAACTAAAAATACGTCCTCTGAGAGTGGTTAACCTTAACCATTTAGAATAAGTTGATTAAGTAACATGTAACTAGTGAAAGGGTAGCATTAAATTTAATTAAGCCACGGGGAGGCTGTGCATAGTTACTTTTTATTCTTATATGCTCTGCCATATTTGCCTGTTATAAAATTGTTAGAAAAACCACATCAGGTAAACCTAGCTGTGCATGTAAACACAATAACAGGAAGCCTGAGAACAAATCAACATTTTTGTGTGCAGAATTACCAACACCATGTGGTTTACTTACGTGCAACAGCAACCGTTTCTTCTGATGCGATGTTAAAGTTTACACTCTGTATCCACCCGCTTACAAAATAATTGTAAGCCTCCAGGGATTTGTTGGCGTGTTATGGAGCATGTTGTCAACACGAGGTAGGGAAAGATGTCCAGAGATGTCAAATTTGGCCAGCAAGCTTTCTCCGTCAAAAAAAAAATCACCCTTGGTCAGGACGTAATTAGGATCAATCCCGCCACACAGAGACACCTTCTGCCTGTATCGTTTTTGATCTTCCGGTAAATCGTGAAACTACTGCGAAAATTACATCAGGTTGATAAGCTCTACCGTGTAACTCGCGAGTGTACCTTGTGAACCGGCGGACACCCAATATGGCGCCCGAAGGAAAAACTCCCATGATGCATTACGATGTGCAAGCGACCTATTCGGCCTGCCAGATCCATTCGGGGTCCTTCGCCTACAGATGACGTTACGCTACAGGATTGGCTGAGACGTTTTACGCTACAGGATTGGCTGAGATGTCGACGATTGTGATTGGTGAGGCAACTTTCCAGTCGTTGGAGGGAAAACATTGACGCTTTTTACGAAGAAATTTATTATTATTTATCTAATGGGACTTATCACAGCCGCACTACTGGATCAAACTGTTCGGCGACCCAAAAGGCAAGGATTCGTAACGCGTCAAAATCATTCATCAATCATCATCAATCAATTACATCTCACCGTGGCTATTCTAATGTATTGATCTCTCGTCTTCCCTTGTCTAGGATTAAAGGTTTGCCGTGAAACCCTTTCAGACTTGTTTGTTGTTGTTGTTTTGTGGAAGGAAAAAAATACTGAACATATAAAGAAAAGTTGTGCATTCATTCATTCATTCATTGATTTGTTAATGCATTTGACATCTTTAAAGAAAAAGTAAAATGTGCTACTGTAGTTGATGAAGTTAACTTATGAGTTTCGACTTTACGGTAGTAGGCCATTACCTTTGATTAATATTTATATCAATAGTCCATGAGACACACATGAAGGTTACAAATAAATTCGTAGTTACCTAATAACCTGAGGCTGAGTACAGAACATATTGGTGAGGAAATGTCACATCTCAGGCAATAATTCCATCATTTTATTATCATCATCATGGTAATTATTTTCTGCAATACGCACGACCCTCCGCAACTCATAGTGCAGTACGTGTCACCTCTGAGGTGACATTGGCAAGAAAATATTAAAGATGTCATTTAAATAACAAAATGTATGGGCTGAGATTGCAAAACGTAAATAAACGTAAGTATAAAAGCAGGATACTTTAAGATTGACTAAATAATGAAATAGATTGAAAAAATACATTAGATAAAATAAATATAAAAAATGGAGGTAAAATAGCACATAAATGCAAAAAAGTAAAACTGCGATGGGACGAAATATTGTCAGTTGACGTGCTAATGTGTTCCTATAATCATTACGACTGCAAAATTCGGACACCAAACCAACGTGAACACATTTGACACTGCTCGCTTGCTGTACTGACGTCATCAGCAAGCGCCGACCAGACGCGAAGGCCCCCGAATGGATTTGGCAGGCCGAACACATATGGTACCGACACCGGCCCTGTTCATGACTGGCTCATGTATCGGACCATCAGTTACCTAGCTAGCTAACATGGCTAAGCAATGCTGAGTGAGTGATTACGTTAATTGTAATGATTAGAACAAATCACCGGATAAACGATAGATCAAGGGTTGCTTTTAGATAAATGTCAGATAAACAAAACGGAAAACTAGAAGTGGGGGGTGTCATATTTACCTCGATGCTGGCGGCGACTGGACAAAATGAACCAGGAAATAGTCAGACGAACATTGTCACACCCCCATTCCTATCTGACCAATGAAAGTTGTCGCAGCGGCTTCCAAGCTGACCAATGACAAGGCTTCTATCATCGGTTGAACGGAGGACCCCGCCCACACAACACAGAAAAAGATTCGCAACCAAAAAACAGGTTTCAATCAAAAAACAGATTCGCAACCAAAAAACAGATTCGCAACCAAAAAACAGATTCGCAAACAAAACGAAAAAAATGTTTGCAAAAGATTTTATTAAAATACAAATCCATGTTTGAAATGTTTTTTTTTGTTTGCAAATTTTTATTTTATATGAAAACCCTTTTTTGTTTGATTAAAATTTATTTGAGGTTGCAAATCCCCTTTTTGTTTGATTGAAATTTTTTTTTGATTGCAAATCCCCTTTTTGTTTGATTGAAATTTTTTTTTGATTGCAAATTCCTTTTTTGTTTGATTGAAAATAAAGACACAAATTTCTCTCCATACGCCGTACCCACGCTCACAGCAAATTATAATTACAGTAAAGCCTTTCCAAAAAGGCGCTATATTTGTTGTCGGGGTGAACCGATGAGAACTCTTCGGACGTGTGTCATTGCCTAAAAAAAAAACCATGTTCTGTCGTTTGGTCAAAAAATTATTTAATTACAATAAAGTCCAATCCTCTTCCATTGATGTCCAAAGGACAACACGGTCCGTTTCACATGACAACAATGGTTATAATAATAATAATAATAATAATAAAATCAAAAAAAAAAAAAAAAAGTTTGCCTCCACACCCGGCGGCTTCATTTAATCCTGGGGACACATGCGCCACCATTCATTTCATTTGTTCATTTATTTCAGGCAATAATCAACATTAACAATATATTAATTTTTCTAGACAAATTTTTCTAAACCTAGCCTGAAAAGGAGTGGGAAGAAGAAAAACCTATTCAGTCCTACCCCCAATATCATTAGTATCAAAACAAATTTAGTTACTTTCCTATAAACTTGCACTAACCAACAGCGGTTGTCATAATACTGAAAAACTGTGTGTTTACAAACAATATGTTAATTAAGTAACATGATATCAACAGCTCATACCAGTAATGGTAATAAAAAATAACAATACCAGTTTGGGCAAAAGAAAAGACAAACTAGAACAAAACAAGTCCATAAATGGCACATATAAATAATTCTAAGACACAAGCATACCAACAGTGGCAATAGGTAGTATGTAAAATAAGAAGGCAGCAAGTATACTCTATCACAATAAGTTGAAAGATGGATGTTGGTTTAAGATCCACTCTCCAAATACTGAGACCAAACCATATGTTTGTAAGACAGTTTGAATCTGTGGATGTTTTGGCATTGCTTGTGTTGTACCTCTAAACTGTTCCAAAGTTTGACCCCACGCACAGACACACAAAAACTTTTACGAACAGTTCTAAATTTAGGTAATATAAAATCTCTATATCCTCTAAAGTTATGATAGAAACTTTTTTTTTTTATAAATATATATTGCAAATTATCAGGTAGTAATTCATAAAATGCTTTATATAAAATTATTAAAGTATTATACTTTATAAGGTCATATAACTTAAACAACTTTGACTGGATAAACAGACCATGAGTATGATAAAAAAACAACAACTTTATGAATAATTTGCATAGCCCGTTTCTGTAAAATTACTAGTGGATTGATTGTACATTGATAAGTGTTCCCCCACACTTCAACACAGTAGTTGAAGTATGGTTGTATCAACGTACAATAAAGTATACGAAGTGCATTGTCATCCAAGCAATATTTCACTTTATTAATAATTGAGGCATTTGGAGATTTTTGTTTTCATATGTCTGACGTGGGACTTCCATGTCAACTTCTTATCGATTATCACTCCTAAATTTGTTTTGTTTTGTTTTCTCATTTACATTTTCAATCTGAACACCGTCAATAACTATATGCAAACTCAGAAATCATGAAGAGAAGGGGAAAACAAAAAAATACTGTAATGTGGCTCCAACACGGTACGTGTCAAAATCTACCTTTCCTACAAGACATGCTTGGGTATAAAACTGCTTTTATTAATATTACCCCCCCCCCCCCCCCCCCCCACCACACACACACACACACAAATAACGTGCACCTGTCCTGTACCTTTCTCAATGTTTGTTTCATTTTGCGTGTGAACGAACGTGTTTGGAATCGAACTCACGACCTTCAGTTTGTTCTACACCTTCAGCCACGTAGCTCCTGAGGTCAGTAATGTTTACTAGTATATCGCTGGTCAGCTGGAATCTTACTGCAGGTGGTAGTGTGGCAGGCTCCAAAGCTGAAGCCAGTCATGAGTTCGTTCCTCAACCCATGAGAGGCTTTTATCATTTATTTATCTTCAATTCTTTATTTGATTATCTTACAAGTGTAAATACATGCTAGCCTACTTTAAAAATACTGTTCTGAACACCACAGACAAAAACAAAACACCGACTTTAAAGGTCAACTTTACTTGTGTAAATCACACTTTAAAAGGATATATAACAATGATTGGAATCAGCTTGTGTTGGAAGAGGGAAACCTCCAAATCCTGCAGGACTCCAGCCCTCAAGGCCCACCCCTGCCCTATGGGGTATATATGCCACGGAGGAGGCGGACTTCCAGAAAACAGGTGAGCTATGATTGGTCATTACCCATTTCCTTAGCACAGGTGGTGTCATCTTCAGTAGACAGCAAGTGTAAAAATGTGTTTTTAAAGGTATTAACTGTACATGAAAAATAATGAAGTTATCAAATTAATTCTGGACAAAATATTGACTTATTGCTGAAAATGGCTCATTGAGTAAGGTATCCTTTTTAAGTTACATTTTATACTGCTTCCAAACATGTCTCAGACACTCGTTGCACCCTTTGTCAGTGTCGTAGAGCAACACGTTCAAACTTCCACATTTATGCATTGATTTGCTTCTCTTTGCATTACTGCTGCAGCAGTTTTTTTATGGAATATATTTTCATAGTCACTAGCCCACGAGCACTTCCGAATCAGACCCACTGTAAGAACATGTTACACCTGCTTGCAGAAATACCCATCAGAAGTGTCTAGTGAGAAATACTTGAAGCCCAAGATGCAAATTGTGCGATTTGGCTTGTGTGTGGGCCAGGTCCGAATACAAATTAATGTGTCTTCACGTCATTAACATTTTCAAACACATTTGTCATCTTACTTAAATCAACCTTAATTTTCCCCAAAATAAATGTAAGTTGACAGGCAATGATCAGCCTATGTTTAGCTATGAACTCCACAAAAAATATTGTCAAATCTAATGAAATGTTAGACCATGTAGTATAGTATATGTATCCACCAACCACAAACAGAACATAATACTGGGCTGAAGTTTCTGTGAAAAGAGATAAGTATTGCTTTATTGAAAAGAAGTGATGACAGACACTTGTAAAAGGTTTTAGCACTAATCACACAAAAGTATTTACAGGATAAACATTGTGGTTGTGTGTATTTGAATGTAAGGCAGCTATTAGATTTTGTTGATGTTGGCTGCAGGCAGGGTTGACTTGTCCAAATCATCAAAATAAGGATGAGTCAAGGCCTCGCGTGTTGAGATCCTTTTGGGAGGATTGTAGGCCAACATTTTCTGG